>NC_056729.1:696854152-696981652 GCF_019279795.1 Protopterus annectens | reverse complement strand
TATGTTTCACAAAAATACCCATTCTTAAAGGTACAAAACAAGGATGTCCACTTTCTCCACTATTATTCACTTTAGTAATGGAGCCTTGGGCTAATTTGATCAGAAACAGTACTGACATAGAGGGTTTTGAAATAGATGAAAATACAACATCCAAAATTCAACTTTTTGCAGATGATGTTCTAATTACATCAGCAGGATCTAATTCTTCCATACAGTCTCTATTTGACAACATGATGAATTTTAAAAGTATTTCTGGTTTAATATTCAATGAAGAAAAAACTAAAATACTACCTATATATACACGAACAAATATTCTCATTAGTGATTTTACTAAATATGTACCCAATTCAGGTCAGATAACTTATTTAGGTATAATACTATCTAAAGATATTAAATCTATTATATATAATAATTATAATACCTGTTTTCTTAATATACAAAATCTTTTTAATACCTGGAATAATATGTTTTTTACTATGGAGGAGAGACTTACAATTATTAAAATGATAATATTCCCCAAGATTTTATACTTAATACAATCAATAATACTTCCACCTACAAAAATAATTATCAAGAAACTGAACACACTAATGTTAAATTTCTTATGGGCACCTAATAGATTGCATTAAAGAAACATACTAATAGCTGGTCTCAAGGGGGTATTTCTTTTCCAGACTTTAATTTATATACTATCTCTTCTATTGTAAAAGTTATTACTTTATTAATAGATCAGTCATATGTCACAAAATGGAAAGATTATTGGGAGCTAATTAGTATACACTTCATGAAAATCTCCTTAACACATAAAAATATGATTGTAAATAACTCCATGTTATGGTTACTAAAGGAATTTTGTACTTCACCTATTACACCTAAACATATGGTTTGTTACCCATTAAATATTATTATTAGTTATCGTAACTTTATATTCATGCACCCTAAGTATAGGAATGGAATTTTATTGTATTTCCTATAATGTATACTCAGGGTATACTTTTGTCATCTACTTCTGAAGGAACTCATTTAGCTATAGATAATGATCTAAAGTACTGGTATCAGTTGATATCTGATAATAAAGTTAAAAATCTAGATTTCTTAAAACAAGAATTTGATCTAAGAGAAACTTGCTGGTTAGAGGTTCAGACCTTTAGACAACATCTCATTAATAAAATAGATTTAATGTCTATAACTGTTAAAGAATCTATTCCAACACTGATTGATTACTTGATATTAAATTTACAACATAAAGTTTCTGATAAAGGTAAACTTTCATACATACATAAAGTTATCAGGCAAGAAACTTTTTACAGTGTAGATTCATACTGGAATTATTTCACTTCTATTAATGGGGACCCACCAAATCAACAAGATAAACAATATATATTGGAATCTGCTTATAGAACTACGTCTTCCATTGTCTGGAGACTTTATACATGGAAATTTTTACATAGATCTTTTTATACACCTTTGATGATGAATAAAATAAATAATAAAGATAATCTATGTAAGAGATGTAATGTAGAAATTAATGCTGACTGGGCTCATATGTTTTATGACTGTATAAAATTGAAAGAATACTGGAAGTCAATTAATTAATTTTTGCAGGCTCTTTTTACAGATAATTTCATTATTTCTAAATCTCTTATATTATTCAACACACCTGTACCTCAAAGTGTTAAAAGGTTAAGCTTCCCTTGTTATGGTCTATTCTAGCAGTGGCTAGGAAAATAATAACTAGAAATTGGATTTCAGATACACCTCCTTCGTTCAATGAATTTAAAAATGTTATGAATATAGTGTGCCATATGGAAATAAACACAATTAGGACTAGAACAAATAGAAAACATCTTATTTTATTGTATGGGATAATTTACAAAATTTGTTAAAAAATTTTTAATTTCAATAGCATGGTATTTTAGTTTAATTAATTGATCTGATTGTAGTGGATGTCTTTGTAAATACTTTAGTTGTTTTGTTGAATATTATAATAATACCTATTTTTAATTACTTGTATAAAATTGTTATGATATTTCTCTTATATGTTAAAACAATAAACCTGTTTTGAAAAAAAAAAAGAATGATGAGAATAAGAGATTCACCTGAATGGCTACTGCCTGACTACTACTAGTGCTGTTCTCACCACAGCTTCATGTTTTTGGGATACAATGCTCCTTTCCATCTTCTCTCACCAGAAACAAAACAGGAGCACCAATCATTTGGTGATCAACAGTCTTGTCCCAGATGATGCAAAGGTCTGTAGGCTTGTTGTAGCCTTTTCCTGGTAGATGATTTGAATAGCAAACAGACCAATCAGGAAGAAAGTCAAACACAGGCACTTACTGTCCAATCAGAAGTCAGGAATCTATGCACTCTTCTCCTTCTCCCACCAGTAGCAAAATATAAGCACAAATTTCAAGCTGGCACCTATGAGGCAGTTATTAGTTTTTCCAGTGATCAGCAGTTTCCAGAAAATAATCTCCCTGTGCTCCTTTTCTCATCAGGAGCAAAACAGAAGTACTAATTCCAAGATGACTACTGAGAGGCAGAATATGGGCTCTCCAATAATTGGTGGTGTTGGACTAGATGTTGCAGATTTTAAAGGTAAGATGGAAAAATGGGTTAATACCCTAATAGCTGCAGAGTGCATTAGGCAGTTAGCTATGAAAGAGGGGTAACTTAATCTTTAGTTATCTAAGCACAGAGCCAATAATTTAAAAAAAAACAAGATAGATTGGAAGGGGGTGGGCACTTTGTATTCTGGATCTGTGGAATACAGCGGGATGGACTATAAATTTAATAACTGAAGAGGCGTGATTTTTCAAAAGTATAATTTTGTGGTTACTCAAAATAGCCAATGAAAGAGGAGACAGAAAAAAATACATAATCAAATTAACATAAGGTGTAGGCAACTAGATAGACAGTTGTGTTTAAAAACACAACACCACTAGGGTGGACCGTGGGGGAAAACTTCACTTCTGGGTGACTCACAAGAGACACAGCTGTGGTCTCTTTCCTCGTTTAAATATGCAATTAAAAGCAGAATACACATAAAACACAGTGTAAAGAAAATACATCACAATATACAAAATAGGAGGCAATGAATCAATGCAAAATACAAGAAAGCAAAAACAAACTAATCTTTCCCTCATAGCAAGCTTCACTTCATGAACAACCAGGTGATCAGTAATTAGGGGAAGTCACATGATTCACATATTTGGCATATGCCTGATCTGCATCAATGGTTCCTGTGATAGGACTTCCCATAGGGTCATCTTGTTGGTTTGTGCACACACATGCTAGATAGGATCATAAGATCATAGGATTGACAAGGCAAGAAGGAGCAGAGGCCATACACACCTTATCAATACCCGTCCTCAGGCTCTATCACCTGCAAGTCCTAGGCAAATTTAATGGCACTCATCCAGCTGTCTAAGGTATGTTTTAAGGATGACAAGGAATCATATTGCTTGACATGCACAAGAAGTCTGTTCCAGAGCAAAGGGAGGCACTGGATGATGAACCCATCTCTCCATTTTGTTTATTTATTTATTCCTTGGTGAAGGCTGAGATCTCTGGTTCTGTTATTGGCTACACAATTCTATTTGTTGAGGAAAAGGTGGGTGAGAAGAACTGAAACCCAAAGAGTTTGGTAATCTAGGCACTGTTCTCCTCTCTGGAGCCTGAATGACACTGCGTACTAGGAGAAAGACTCATGCCTTTCCTGGTAACTAAGTTTCTTGAGATCAGAGATCCTTTTTGTTAGGAACCTCTAGAGCTTTCTTAGTTTTTCTGAATGTGCCTGGCCCAATGCTGAAGGATGCATTATATTCTATAATAGGTCTAACTAGGGCAGAATATAGGGGAAAGAAATTACTTTCTTGGTTTTAGAGGAGATGCCTTTGGAAATTAGTTGCAAAATATAGAAGCATTTCTTAACTATAGTTGCCATGTGATGGTCAAAAGAGAGGGAACTTTCCACCGAAGTGCTGATTTGTATGGTAATGGGATGTCTTCAATGCAGTAGGGTGCAGAGTGTTTCTGCTTCCTGCCTCCCTCTTTTCAAGAACCATGAATAGCCTTTAGCTAGTTCTTTTTGGAGGGCATGTTGTGTTGTGTCTTTCGGCTTATCCCAGTTAGGGGTCGCCACAGTGGAACTCCTGTCCGCTAATGTTTGGTAGTGGATTTTTACGTGCCGAGTTACCAACCCTGATGCACAACCTTCAACGAAGGCACACCCATTCACGCATGCCTCCACACAGAAGACGCTCTAGCTGAGAATCGAACGGGACATCTTGCTATGAGGCGACAAATGTATCCAAATTTTATTTTGCAACCACATCCAGCCTTCAGTCATCAGTAAACTTTGCTAACCAGAAATAAAATGATTAGGAATATGGAAAGTGTAATTTTTCAGTGCTGTCTACAAATGTTATGGGATTAATGTTGATGACTGTCAATATCACTGGGGGAAGGATAGGTTGATAGTAAATGTAAGGTGGCTTGCAGTAATGAATTATATGCATGAACCTCCTCCCTATTACACTCTCACTGCCAATATATTCCTGTATTTCTAACATTGCTTCAGCAGAGGAAAACATAATATAGGCAGCATGGATTGCAAGTAGTCAGAATTACTGCTGCAATGTGTATTTTATGGTCATCTCTCTAGTTGTATAAGAAAGTAACAATTATTGACCAGATTTTATTTAAGTATTATAAAAGGATGGCAGGTTGACTGTCACAGTATGTAATTATGGAGTACAGCATGATGCAGCTAAAGTGAAAGAGATACAGGAGAGAGAACTTTAGTAAGGAAGAGAACCACATACTTATGGATACTCAGAGGACATATGGAAAACATCTGGCAAAGGTACTTGGGAGGGGACAACGCCATTAGAGAGCGAGCTAAGGTATGGAACCATACCACTCAACTTTTGAGCATTAAAAACCATAGCATTAGCCTTTAAAATCATAGCAGAGCATGAGACAAAGGAACACATTCTTATTTTTTTACAATAAAGGTTTCTATGGGCCCTATATAGTCAACATTAGGGAATCTTTGTATAACTTTACTTTATTTAATAAGGATAAAAGCTGAGCAGAATGCAATTGCTAATAGCAGGACCACGAGTGACCCTTCCACACTTTGATGCTGAGAAGGATGCACTAGGAATCATCACCAGTGCTGTGGATACCAGTGAACTCTGTAGCAACCGCAGACATACAGTGTGTAAGGTTAGTGAATAGCTGATTTTACTATGTTATGCTCAGACTACTGACCTCAACACCTATGTCACAATGGGAGACAGCCAGGCTAGCAGCTATAGCAAGGATCTTTGGGGACTGCAAAGTAAATAGAAAAGGCGTGACTTTGCTTTTTAGAAGACTTATGAACATGGTACCAATGCACATAAAAAAGTGACTATAAATCATATAGTCAGGAAATATGACTCATTTACATAATATAATCTCAGAATATTGTTCTCCATTTCATAAGATGGAGAAGCTAGGATGGCTTTCACTATACAGACTGGAAATCACTGTGGCAGGTGACATGGAAACACATTTTTCATGTGACAGCAAGTCCGCCACATAACACAAGCACTCAGGTCACTCCAAGGCAAGTACAAATATGACTCAGTCATTGTCCATGCTGGTGTGAATGACCTGAGACGTAACTTCCTGGACTACACGAAAAGAGACATAGAGGAGCTCTCTGAGCATGTAGCTCAGGCGGTATGACCCTGACCTTGAGTAGCATCTTACCCTCACCAAGAATGATGCCACAATATGAAGACAAGATGATCAATTTCAACAATTGGCTTAAGTACTGGTGTCATTCAAAGGGGATCCAATGCCTGTCAGCCTGGGATGACATGCTCGACAAGCCATGATGCTTCGCTAGGGACGGCTTGCACCTGTCACCCCTGGGCTTTCGGATATTGGCAAAGGCTCTTGCCACCCCCATAGTGCCTTTTTTAGGCAAGGCTCAAAAGACAAACCCACCTCCTTAGGTATCACAAGGGATAAGAAACTAAGAGTAATGCTACTCAATGCCAGAAGTCTAAACCTCAAGATGCACGCACTCGAAACTCTCCTTAGCATGGAGAACATCGATATCTGTGCAGTAACAGAAACCTGGTTCAAGGCTCCCAGAGCACCCCAGCACTACCAGGTTATACCTCATACCATGTTTTTCGGCCCAAAACTTGGACCGAACCACAAAAGGAGGGGGAGTATCAATATTCGTCAAAGATACCCACACCTCCAGGTTGGTGGCACAGCACAAAACATCAGAGACTATCCATGTGCAACTAACAGTGGGTAAAACTGCCTTCCAGTTTATAGCCTGCTACAGACCACCCTCCCAAACCCAGGAACCCCACTCAGCCTTCTTGAGAACACTGGAAAATATGAAGGTCTCTCCAAACACCATTATATTGGGCGACTTCAACTA
Source organism: Protopterus annectens (assembly GCF_019279795.1). Lineage (NCBI taxonomy): Eukaryota > Metazoa > Chordata > Ceratodontiformes > Protopteridae > Protopterus > Protopterus annectens. The sequence goes on along the minus strand of NC_056729.1, from coordinate 696,975,195 downwards.
CCCAAACATAGACTGGGATCATTATTCTAGCTCCAACATCCTAGCCCAAAGTTCCTAGAATTTATAAACTCAAATGCTATGGAACAACTTGTTACCACTCCCACAAGAGGGGAAAACATACTGGACCTGATCATCACCAACATGGGGACTCTATGCTCCAGACCAGAAGTGTATCCCTCACTGGTAAGATCAGACCATAAACTAATCTCACTAGATATTCACATCCCGACCCCAGCCCCTGCCCAGAAAACCACAGTGAAAAACTTCTCTAAAGCAAATTTCACACTCCTCAAAACCGAGGTGGAATCCTTCAAAGCCCCAGGGCCTGTGGAAAATATGGCCCAGACCGCAGAATCCTTTATAAACGCATTCTATGAACACCTTCAGGAATGCATGGATCATGCAATCCCAAACAAAACCAAGACCCAATCCTCCAAAGGCAGGCGTCCTGTCTGGTGGACCCCAGCCATAAACAAACTATGCAATAGAAGGAGGAAGCTACTACATGATAGAGCAAAATCCCAAAAAGGGAAGGCATCTCTCATCAGTATTAGCCAAAAACTACGGGCACTCATAAAATCGTCTAAGGCCAGCTTCAAGAGAAAATTGCACAGGGCACTAAGGATAATCACAAGGCTTTCTTTAGTTATGTTTGGAACCTGGTGGGAATTCCCAGATATGCTCAGAATTAGTCCAAAATGACAAAAAATACACCGAACCCACAGACATTGCCAACATCCTAGCTGACAGGTTCAGCGCAAACTTCTCCCCCCTTCCCCACCAAAAGGGCAAATATCTATCCCAGCAGAGTGCTTCCCCCCTGACATCTCAGATGCTCAGGTAAGAGCCGCCCTCTCCAAAGCAAAAAACACAGCATCAATGGGACCAGACGGTGTCCTGGGCTGCATCTTACATGAACTCCAAGAAGAACTAAATCCAAACATAAAACTACTGTTCAATCTCAGCCTTACTACAGGATATGTACCCAAAGAGTGGCGTACAGCAACAGTAGTCCCTCTCCACAAAGGTGGTGCCTCAACAGATCCTGGAAACTATCGCCCCATAAGCCTGACTAGCTTGGTCTGCAAAGCTATAGAAAGGATCATCATGGACCTCATAAATAAAGATATTGGGAACCTACAGACACTGGATCCTACCCAGTTCGGCTTTGTTAAGGGCAGATCCTGCCTCTTAAACCTGGTTGATTTCTTTGAAACAGTCACCATGGCCATTGACGAGGGGAAGGTGGTCCACACAGCCTACCTGGACCTCGCAAAAGCCTTCGATACAATACCCCACTCGGGCATTATAGATAAGCTCACCAGCTTAAATATAAACCCCTATGTCACTAGATGGGTTGCAAACTGGCTCAAGGACAGAACCCACATGGTTGGAATTGCTGGAGCCATGTCAGACTCCAAACCAGTTACAAGTGGCGTCCCACAAGGCTCAGTCCTGGGACCTCTCTTGTTCGGTATATATTTCTCGGAGGTACAGGCCAACACGGAAGGACTGTGGCTGACCAAGTTCACAGATGACTGCAAACTGGGCACCATAATCGACTCTCCAGCCGACACAAGCATCCTACAAAAGGGCCTCATAGAAACAGACAACTGGTGCCAGAGCCATGGCCTCAAGCTAAACACCAAAAGTGTATAGTCATCCCCTTCGCAAAAACAAAGTGCCCACAAATTACCACATAGATGGTAATCCATTAAATGGAAGAAGTAATTACGGACCTGGGGACCCAAGTTGATAGCAATCTCTCATTCGACAACCACGTGGCCAAAGTGGTTAGAAAAACATTTTATATAGCCCACCTAATCATGAAAGGATTCACATCTAGATCAGGGGAGGTCATCGTGCCTCTTTACTCATCCCTCATCAGGCCCATAATTGAGTACAATGCCCCTTTTGGGATGTACCTTACCAGACACCTGCAGCAACTGGAAAGACCCCAAAAGTACCTCACCAAGAGGATCAAAGGGCTCAAACAGATGCCATATGCTGCCCGGTTAAAGAAACTCCAGCTCTACTCAGTGGCATACCGCCTGCTCAGAGGCAATCTGTGCCTGACATATAAAGCCATGTCCAACATGGAATTAATGGACATGCTGCACCTCAGAAAATCCAAATCCCATCGAGCTATGAGCTTGAGAGACTTGAACCTCAGCACTGAAATAAATAGGACATGCTGGAGGGACAGATTCATAACCCAGAGGCTCCCTTCACTCTGGAATAAAATCCCAGTCCAGGTTAGGCAGAGTCCCTCATTGACTCTCTTCAAGAGGAATCTTGATGAGTGGATGGGAGATCATAGATTTACTCCGGGTATCACTTCTGTGTCACTGTTAGACAGAGGCACAGTATACTAACCTCGAAAAAGGGCATAGCAAAATTCATTTAAAATGGGTGGCGAAAGCCAAACACACTCTGGCTAGGCTTGTAAATGCCCTAGGGCAGATAGCCTAGTATGAACCTATGAACCTATGAACCTATACAGGTAATCAGTGCTTGTATGTTATCTGGGATATATTTTGACATGTTCATCATATTGATCACTGTTGCAGTAACCTTAGCCATATGAGTTATATAACGCCAAGGATATAGCAGCCAACTATCTTCCAAAGCTTCAGGGTGCTTTCATGTACCCAGACTGTCAGGCAGCTCAAGCTGAGCTGACTAAAATACAAGTTTGGGTGCCAAGCCCTTCAAAGCTTTACTGCCATTGAACAGTACGTTCCTATAAGCCTTTCATAGATTAATGACTGGCTTGTGCTGTTCCTTTACTGAACAGATAAATTCCCTTTGGGAAAACCTTCCATTTTCAAATAATTGTTTGTGTTTTATAACTTTTGTCTTCAGAAAAGTTATTTTAAAGTTAGGAGTTTTGTGTTTTACTGAACTCAGACAAGACTGTTTTGTACTTTTAAATGGGAGCACTCTTTTTCGAATGTCCATTTAAAAATGATTTAAAGTAACTGAAAAAAAATTTTTTTTCTGTGGAGATGTAGTGTTTATTTTACTTTTAGTGGGTAGCAAATTGTCTTAAAAGTGCTTTTCACTGTGTTTTTCTGTGAAAAAAGTGATGTTTAAAGACTTTGTTTTTACTTTCATTTGCTGCTGTTTTCCATGGAAAGGAGACACATTTTTGGCTTGACCATGGAACAAACTACTGGTCCCATGGCTGGTCCATCTTCCAACCACAAAAAGAAAAAGTTAAGCAAACAACCTTTTCCACTACAGAAGGCTAGCAATTTACCTCAGCCACAGCTGGGTGACTCTCTGTGGCCATCTGTCGTACCTCAGACCACTCATCTCTTACCCTGGATCCCTTTGCACATACAGCCACAATGGACCAGGGGTTATCCCTATCCTCTGTGGCAGTTGGGGTCCACTCAATGGTTAAAGGCGAGCCACACTTGTCGGTCCTGGGAGAGGGAACAGGGAAGGCTTCTCTGTTGTGTCAGAATGCTGTGCCCATCTCTGGGGAAGTTGCTGCTGCCATTAGTAACACCACTGGCCTATTTTTCCTGTCAAAAAGAAACAGAAAACTAAGGATGTATCTACTACTCCTCAAATTTCCTTAGACAGGAGTAGTTTACTGGGTCTGGCTCAGGGTTTAATTCAGGCTATTGATCATTCTTGTAAAGTAGTTTTCTGGTAAAAGAAAGAGAGATACCGCTTTTCTGAAGAGGTTCAAGATTCTGAATTTGAACAGGAAGATGAAGGGACAGATACAGGGTTTTCTCCTCAGATTTCTGATTCAGACTCAGAGAAGAGCTTAGTTTCTAATTCCATGTGGGGGTGGGGGGTTGTCTTCCTCTGAGGCTATTGCTAGAATGTGCCAGTGTATTTAGTGGGAGAACCCTGAGGTTTCAATCCCTCAGAAAATACTATGAGCTGTTACAGAAGGGATTTTCAGAACATGCACCCATTCCAACAGTTCTGTTTTACAGGATGTGTGTTACTGCCTGCAATTTGTCTGATAGTTAGTCAGCTAGCTGCCCCTAAAAAGGCAGATAAGATGTACAAATTTCCTCAGCTTTTTGAAATTTTATACACTATTCCTAAACTTGACCCATCAGTTACAGCTTTAGTTGATCCCACTGCTGCTAAACACTTAGTTAATTCTAATCCTGCTCTTTATGATAAGGATAGAAAAATTATTGGTAAGTATGGGAAAAAAGTGCATACTTCTGCAACTTTAATTTTCATAATTTTGACTTGTCAAGCTCTTTCTTCTTGTGAGGAAAAATCTGCTTTAATAATTTAGTTTCTTTTATTGCACAGGTCACTACGCATCCTGTACTATGTGCATATGACTGTTGATACCTCTTCTAAGGCTATAGCCACTGGTACTGTTTTGAGGAAGTGTGCATGGCTGCATTATAAGAACATCCCAGATAATGTTAAAATTAGATTTTAAATTCTACTTTGGATAGAGGTTTACTTTTCGGCCCCTCTGCTGCAGAGGTGATTAAAACATGTGATGAAAGGGTTAAGTTGATACAGGGAATCTCGAAGATTTTCAGTCCTCCTTTTCCAAATTTTCTAAGGGATTCTCTAAACCAGTTTTGGCTAAAAAAAAACAACATAACCAGTCTCAACAAAATGCAGGTAAACAGATGTTTAAGAACAAATGGCAAGGAGATTCCAAAAAGAACCCTTAAACCACCCCAAAACCAAAGACAATCCAACAAGCCTGAATAATTATTCAAGAGACATTGTAACTGCCTTCCACCTTGTCTTCCCTTTTTTCTTCCAGAAAGTCTGAATCTCCATTTTTTTCTCTTTGGCAACAGACAAATGAGTTCCGAAGATCATTCATCAAGATTACAGACAGCAGTGGGAGGAAAATCCTCCTTTCCAGGGGGTCATTTCCTCATCCTCCAAATCAGACTCTTTTGTTTCTACTGGTACTTCATCACATACTGTCCCAAGGAGTGATATAACCAGTTCCTCCTTCCCAGGTGGGGGAAGGGATTTTATTCAAGAATGTTCTTAGTATCAAAGAAAGAAAGAAAATGCTTGGAAACCCAGTTCTGGATCTTTCTTTCCTAAACTTGTTTGTGATAGTGCCCAAATTCAAAATAATGTCACTTCACAGCCTGTTGCCTCTTCTTCCTCTTTCAATTTTCCTGGTAACACTAGACTTAAAAGTTGAACAACTAACAACAAATGTTCTAAATGGAGTCCAACCATGACCACAGTGAATGAACCACTTTCGTTCTTTTTAATGTTTGAATTTCTTCAGAAATATCCCCTTTTACAATCACATGTTTAACTGCAAAAAATGTAAGGGTCACATGATACCAGGAAGCCAATCATATTTATTTTAGCACAAAAATCTAATTGCAGTGTTAATGACTTAATAAATCCACTAGTATTTTATCAGTAAGTTAATATATAATAGTTACCAATCATAAACAACTCTTAAAACTCTATTAAAAACTAAATCTATATACAATCTCAGAACCTTTGTGCAATTAAGAAGCATTTAACATTAATATATTCATTAAGACGTGGTTCCTTGTTAGCTGCTAATCTAATCTGCTATTCAGCTTCCTTACAATCCAATCTTATTTTATAATCGCCTACTAACTCATTCATGTTAACATGATCTAATACAAAAAAATTTATATTTTTTAAAAACCTTACAAACTGAGGCACTTTCACTAATGAATTACTAAAATCCTTCTTCTTAACAGATGTAAAGTGCTCATATATTCTCTTGGATAATTTTCTTAAGGTTTTCCCCACATAAAAAGATTTATATGTTTCACCTATTCTAAAATAAACTATACCTTTAGAATCACAAGCAAATGTATTATTAGCCCAAATAATCTTTTAACACTTTCTATATACACATTGGATGAATTACTTATAAATCTGCAGTATTTGCACTTATTACATTTATGTCCCATAAACAGACAAACTGTCTTGTATATTTCTATTATTAGATTTCTCTAGTAATAATTTGATGTTATAATTCTTTTGATAAGTAAAATAAGGTCTCTCACCAATAGTCCTAGATAGATCAGTGTTACCAAGAATAATCTACCAATTATTTTCAATAATTTCTTTAATAACATACGTATTAGTAGACATAGGTAGTGGGAAAACTCTATCAAATTTTTATTCATCATTTAAAACTACTTTATCAACTCCCTCGATGGAACTGCTACACAGATCCAATGAAAGAATTGGTTTAAATGTATTTTGTCTCTTGGTGATTACTTCCTTAATAATTTTATCTATACAATCTTTATCATAACCTCTTTCACAAAACATCTTACTTAGAATGGCAACATCTAATAAAATATATCATCTGTATTAGTGAACCTAATTAATCTGATAAATTGCCCCTTTATTACATTTCTTTTTATATGGTGTGGCTGTTGGCTTCTCTAATGCAAATAGTTATTTACAAACTTCTGTTTCTGAATATCATCATCATCTTTCGGCTTTTCCCGTTAGGGGTCACCACAGCGGGTCATATCTTTCCATTTCTTCCTATCCTCTGCATCTTGCTCTGTCACACCAACCGCCTGCATGTCCTCTCTCACCACATCCATAAACCTTATCTTAGGCCTTCCTCTTTTCCTCTTACCTGGCAGTTCCATCCTTAGCATCTTTTTCCCAATATACCCATCATCCCTCCTCAGCACATGTCCAAACAAATGCAATCTTGTCTCTCTTGCTTTGTCTCCAAACTGTCCAACATGAGCTGACCCTCTAATATACTGATTCCTAATCCTATCCCTCCTAGTCACACTGAGTGCAAATCTTAACATCTTTAACTCTGCCACATCCAGCTCTGACTCCTGCCTTTTTGTCAATGCCACTGTCTCCAACCCATATAACATAGCTGGTCTCACTACCCTCTTGTAGACCTTCCCTTTCACTCTTACTGGTACCCGTCTGTCACAAATCACTCCTGACACTCTTCTCCACCCATTCCACCCTGCCTGTACTCTCTTCTTCACCTCTCTTCCACATTCATCATTACTCTGAACTGTTGATCCCAAGTACCTGAACTCGTCCACCTTTACCAACTCTACTCACTGCATCCTCACCATTCCTCTACCCTCCCTCTCATTTACACACATATATTCTGTCTTAGCCCTGCTGACCTTCATTCCTCTGCTCTCTAGAGCATATCTCCACCTCTCCAGAGTCACCTCAACCTGATTCCTACTCTCACTACAGATCACAATGTCATCTGCAAACATCATAGTCCACGAGGACTCCTGTCTGATCTCATCTGTCAACCTGTCCATCACCACTGCAAATAAGAAAGGACTCAGAGCTGATTCTTGATGTAATCCCACCTCCACCTTAAATGGATCTGTCACTCCCGCTGCAGTCCTCACCACTGTCACACTACCCTCGTACATATCCTGTACCACTCTTATATACTTCTCTGCCACTCCCGACTTCCTCATACAATACCACAACTCTTCTCTAGGCACCCTGTCATAAGCTTTCTCCAAGTCTACAAAGACACAATGCAACTCCTCCTGACCTTCTCTGTATTTCTCCAATAACACTCTCAGAGCAAACATCAGATCTGTAGTGCTCTTTCCTGGTATGAAACCATACTGCTGATCACTAATCATCACCTCCCTTCTTAACCTAGCTTCTACTACTCTCTCCCATAACTTCAAGCTGTGACTGATCAATTTTATCCCTCTGTAGTTACTGCAGCTCTGCACATCACCCTTATTCTTAAAGATAGGTACCAAAACACTTTTTCTCCACTCCTCAGGCATCCTCTGACTTTCCAAAATTTCATTAAACAATCTAGTTAAAAATTCCACTGCCATTTCTCCTAAGCACCTCCATGCTTCCATTGGGATGTCATCTGGACCAACAGCCTTTCCATTCTTCATCCTCTTCATAGCTGTCCTTACTTCCTCCTTGCTAGTTTGTTTCACTTCCTGATTCACTATCCCCACATCATCCAACCTTCTCTCTCTCTCACTCTCTTCATTCATCAGCCTCTCAAAATACTCTTTCCATCTACTCAACACACTTTCCTCTCTTGTGAGTACCTTTCCCTCACTATCCTTTATCACCCTTACTTGCTGCACATCTTTCCCAGCTCTGTCCCTCTGTCTAGCCAATTGGTACAGGTCCTTTTCTCCATCTTTAGTGTCCAATCTCTTATACAACTCTCCATATGCCTTATCCTTAGCTTTCACCACCTCTCTCTTTGCCATGTGCCTCATCTCCTTATACTCATGTCTACTTTCTTCATCTCTTTGACAATCCCACTTCTTCTTCGCTAGCCACTTCCTCTGTATACTCTCCTGTACTTCCTCATTCCACCACCAGGTCTCCTTGTCCTCCTTCCTCTGTCCAGATGTCACACCAAGCACCTTTCTAGCAGTCTCCCTTACTAGTTCTGCTGTAGTTACCCAGCTATTCGGCAACTCTCCACTGCCTCCTGGTGCCTGTCTTAACTCTTCCCTAAACTCCACTTCACAATCACCCTTTTTTAACTTCCACCATTTAATCCTTGGCACTGCTTTCACACTCCTCCTCTTCTTGATCACCAATGTCATCCTGCAGACCACCATTCTATGCTGCTTAACTACACTTTACCCTGCCACCACTTTACAGTCTCCAATCTCCTTAAGACTGGCCCTCCTACATAGGATATAATCCACCTGTGTGCATCTTCCTCCACTCTTGTACATCACCCTATGCTCCTCCCTCTTCTTAAAATACGTATTCACCACAGCCATATCCATCCTTTTCTCAAAATCCACAATCATCTGACCTTCTGCATTCCTCTCCTTAACACCATACCTACCCATCACTTCCTCATCCCCTCTGTTCACTTCCCCAACATGTCCATTAAAGTCTGCTCCAATCACTAGTCTCTCACCCTTGGGTACACTCATCACAACTTCATCCAACTCACTCCAAAATTTCTCTTTCTCATCCATTGCACACCCAACTTGAGGAGCATATGCACTAACAACATTCATCATTACACCATCAATTTCGAGCTTCATAAACATCACTCTGTCAGACACTCTCTTCATGTCTAAAACACTCTTGGCATATTGTTCCTTTAGTATAAGCCCTACCCCATTTCTCCTGCCATCCACACCATGATAGAACAATTTGAACCCGTTTCCTATACACCTGGTCTTACTTCACTTCCATCTGGTCTCTTGCACGCACAATATTTATCAATATAGATAGTTAAGTCCAAAAAATTTATAATTTCCCCAATATCTCCTAAAGTAGATGATAAGAAATTAGGGGTCTATATTACAACATCAAACGCTTAAAACAGCGAATGATGTTTCATCAACCCTATTTCAGCAAAAGCTGAAAATGACGACAACTCAGAAAAGTGGTTTCTTTCCTTGGGAAAGAAATTGCTGTTCCAACCAAAAAAAAAAAAACCAAAAAAAAACAGTAAACATTTCCAAACACATACACACTTACCTTAACCCTAATTCTACCCCCCCAAAAAAGTAAACAGCTGAAAACACATATACACGTAACTCAACCATACATCTAACGCAAAAAACAAAAGTAAACAGCTTAAAACACATATGCACTTAACTCAACTGTACATCTATCGCAAAATAAAAATGTAAACAGTTTAAAACATATGCACTTACCTTAACCCGCACCCTAACCCTAAGGTCAGTAACTGTTGCACATTTACGCTCGGGAGCTATATATATATATATATATATATATATATATATATATATATATATATATATAAGGGAATCTCTGAGACCACACTACAGTGCAGAACACGGCAAAGCAACAAAGTGGTCAAGCAACTTCTTTCCCAGAGAAAGAATTTGCTGAACAGCTGCTTTGCTGTTTTGCCTGTTCACTGTTTAGGTGTCGATGAAAACGCATTCAACAAAATGCATTTTCGTTGTTCTAATAGGAACCCAAAAATTAGTACTATTATTCAGATCTTTAATGAATATATCAAATTCCTCTTTAGATCCATTCCAGAAAAAAAAAACAAGATTGTCTATGAAACATTTGTAAAAACATACTTTAAAAAATGATGTTTCTTTACATATTCTTGCTCCCACTACACTGTTACTAAATTGACAAACACTGGTGCTTCTCTAGCACCCATCACCAGTCCTTTCTTCTGCTTGAACAATTTGTTTTCAAATGTAAAAAAAAATATTTTTAGGACAATTTCTAACAGAAAACAAATTGTGTTTGCAAACCTATTATCAAATCAATAAACTTATTTAAATAATTCCTAACAAGTTATTGCCTTGTTCCTAACATATACTTGTATATAGTGAAATCAAATCCAATGTGACTAAAAAACTTTCTCTTTAAAAGGTATAGAATTAAACAATTCTAACAAATGCCATGGATCCGTTAAATAAAACTCTGTTCTTTGAACAATAGAATTTAATATTTTATCCAAATAAATAGAAATTGTTTCAGTTTTATAAAAAATCAGCTGGTACCACTGGTCTGAAAGGAGATTTCAACTTATTTTTATGGAGTTTAGATATTCCAAACAACCTTGCCATTTTAGGATGGTCTACTTTTAAAAATTCATATCCCTGACTAAATAAGTCAAAAAGTAAAACATCTGTTTCTGAAAACTTCTTTTTAACTTAATTTTCTGTAACTTCAATGTAACAATCAATATTACTAATCAAATTAAACATTGCTGTAATATAACTATTCATATTCATAACTACTATATTGCCTTTATCAGTTTTCTTATAACTCGAATATTATTATTTGCTAGTTCTCTCAAAGTTAAACATCTTTTTTAGTAAGATTGTGAAAAAAATCCTTTATTTAAATTTAACTTGTACATAAAATCCTTTCCACAAACACTGTGAAACACCTGAAGGGCGTTATGTAAGGGTCTAAGTTTATGCATCGAAGAGTATGTTCTGTGAATGGCTCTTCATCGACAATAAAACATCGAATGTCCATTTTAGTGAAAGTGCACATCAGTGTATTTAAACCCATTGAATAGTCACAGTTGACCAACATCGAGAACAAACAATATACATTATGTATATACTTCACCCATGGCTGATGTACTGAAGTACTACATACTGTTTACTTTCTGTGGGCTGACTATGACTATTCGATGGTTTGAAATTCACTGATGTGAATGTCCCTAAAATAAATGGCTGAAGTTTTAGTGTTGAATGAAGAGCCGTTCATGGAATGTACTCTTTGATGCATAAATATAGACCCATTATGTAACACTGGGTTATAAGTGCTTTGCTTACTTATTGTTGCATTATCTAACTTACACTCAGGTAAATCATGCAAAATGTAGTGTAAATTTAATGTACATGCATACAGTTTAAAATTCACTATTACTTTTATAACAACTGCTTTGTGTTAAGGGATGAATGCAAAAAACCTCTTTAATACCAAAACATGATCTTCTGTAAGTACAAAATTACTCAAATTCTAAACAGTTAATGTCTCTTCTTCCCTTCTGGCATCCCTTTCCCCGATGCTTCATTTGTTGTTGAGTTCACTCATATGCTGAGCTCCTTAAAGGGAAAGGGGATAGTGATAAAACTGGCAGTTGCTTCTCTTCATTTGCAGGTACCTGAGCATATGATGATAAAGCATCTTTATCTGAGTGAGACTTACTATTATTAGTAAGTATTGTGTTTGACACCGTTTCTCTGTTGTTATATGTAAAAGTCACTCTCTTGACACCTGCTGCTTGTTAAAAAAATGAATTTGTTTTCAGTGGGCTGTCCCACTCCAGTTGTGTCTTTCAGCTTTTCCCGGTTAGGGGCCGCCACAGTGCAACTCCGGTCCTCTAATGATTGGCAGTAGATTTTTACATGCCAAGTTGCCAGCCCTGACGCACAACCTTCAACGAAGGTACACCCATTCACGCATGGCTCCACGCAGAAGACGCTTTCGCTGAGAATCGAACAGGACAACGTCTTACTGTGAGGTGACAACGATACCGCAGCACGCTTCAGAATCCCATGCCAATTCTTTCTCCTTCCTATGTACAATAGTAGTCAGTTTGGCAGAAATACCTTTGCATAATATGTTACAATTACTAAAAACATAGATTATTCTTTATTTTATTATTTAAAGATCTAATTTGCAGTTCTAACTCGTATTTTTAGTTGATAATCTTCTACCAGCAACTTCATAACAGTCACTCCGATATCATTGAACACCTTCATGAGTTTTTTATAAAGTCTGTCTTCTCTCCGTACTCCATTTGGGAACTTAAAAAGCCCTAACCCAAATGGAACCTGGTCTAACTTAATGCTTTGCTGCTGATAAAAAAACTCATTTTGTAATGTTTTTAATTTAAGTGCCATTTTTCATACAACTCATAAATGGCTTTCCTGCATTGAACAAAACGACTTAAGACTTAAAAGATGCTTATCATCACTTTCATATGCATCCAGACTTCAGACGTTTCTTAAGGTTTTGTGTGTCTGGATCACTTCTCTGTCTTATCACTTAGACTATCAACTACAAAAAGAGTGTTCACAAAGTGTGTGGCTCCAGTTATAGCTTGTTGTAGGCTACAGGGTATCCACATTTTTCCATATTAGATGACTAGCTTTTCTTTGCAGACTTTTTTCAAAGTGTCAGGAATCTCTCTCTTGAGTGAAAGATCTTTTACACAAGCTGGAATTCCAAGAGAACATTCAAAAGTCTTTCTTAACTCCTTCATACAGGATTGTGTTCATGGGATATCAATTAGACACCTCATTTCAAACAGCTTTTCTTCTATAGGAAAAAAAACAGATCTATATGTAGATCTGTTTCTAAGGTTTTCCACTCAAACTTCAGTTACTGCAAGAGAATACCTCAGGATTTTGTGTCTCATGGCATCTATGATTCTCATGATACCCTGGCAAGACTCCACATGAGAAAGATACAGTGGTATCTGAAGTCTCTTTGGTACCAGCACCAATACCTTTTGTCTTTTCAAACCCCAGTGCTGGGGTTTGCCAGAAAAGAAAATATTTGGTTGAGACAACAGGTATACTTAAATCCAGGTGTCCCCTTTTTCCCTCCCTGTTCCAAAGCAGTCAGTCACCACAGATACCGGTAACTTTGCTAGGAGAGCAGTTTCAGGAGAAATAAAAGTGCAAGGTGGGTGGGTCATCAAGAACAGATGCAAGCACATAAATATCAAAGAGATTCTTGTTCTGATCAAGGCACTCAACTCTCTGAATCATCTTTGGTCCCAGTGACCTCTTCAAGTTGTTACAGACAATACCACAGTCATGTGGTACATCAACAAGCAAGGGGAATCTAGGTTGTACCCCCTTTGCAGATTAGCCGTGTTATCTTCGGATATAGCTTCACAGCACAGTCTCACACTACAGGCATCCTTCATTCCATCAAAGTAAAATTGTGTGGCAGACAAATTGAGCAAAACCAAGGCAGACCGTCACAAATGGAAACTGGATCTTGTGATCTTCCAGGATTTGATCTATCTATGGAGAGTTTCTCAAGCAGACAACCTCTTTGCCTCCTTTCTGAACAATCAGCTGGCAAGATTCTGCTCAAGGACTCCATGCAAGAAGGCCTTTAAGACAGATGCTTTTTCTTTTTCTTTGACAAGAATGATCCTATATGCTTTTCCACCTTTTCCATTAATATCCTGGGTATTCCTGAAGATTCAGAAGGAATCCCCCAAGATAACTGAGGTGACTCCCTTCTGGTCCATGAAACCATGGATCTCTCTTCTTTTAGAAATGGCCAAGGACAGTTACCTCAAGCTTCCTCACAGACTGTATCTACTCACACAATACCAGGGTGTTTCATACACCCTGACATCAATCAACTTCAACTGACTGCTTGGATGATAGGGTCTTAATTCCTTTTAGGTGCCTGTTTACTGTGGATATTCAGTACTAATGGAGGCAAGAAAGCCTGCTACTAAAAATCATATATTAACAAATGGAAAATGGTTTTCTACTTGGTGCCAACAACATAATCAGCACCCATTCAGTGCTAGCTGTCCTCTGGTTTTACAATATTTGTATGAGTTACTATCATATGGCCTTTCATATTCCTCTGTCAAGATTAATTTATCAGCCATTTCAGCATGTCTGCCCATGGATACTCCTCTTTCAATACAGTCTCATGTCAGATTGTTTTTGAAAGGGGTTTTGCATAAGAGGCCTTCAAGAAAACCAGTGGCATCTCCTTAGGATCTTTATTTTGTGTTAGAGAAGCTAACACTTGTTACATTTGAACCAGCTAACCTGACTAACTTGAGGTCCTTTACATGTAAAGCAGTTTAACTGATTACTCTGACCTCTGCAAGAAAGGTATCTGAGTTGCAAGCTCTTATGGTGAGTCAACCCTATCTCATTTTCCACAGGGACAGGGTTTCTTTAAAAACTAATTCTTCTTTTATGCCTAAAGTGGTATCTGAGCTTACTTTAAGCCAAACTATCCACCTCCCTGTTTTCTTTTCTGAATATAAAAATGAGATAGAAAGGATACACTGTACCTTAGATATCCATAGATAACTCAGGAACTATCTTGACAGAACTAAATCTTTCAGATCTTCATATCAATTTTTCATCTCTTGTGAAAATAAGAAGGGACATCATGTCAAAACAGACTATTTCCAAATGGTTGTCTAAGGCTATTACTTTCTGTTATACTCACCATAACAAAACTATTCCAGTTAGGGTCAAGGCTCACTCTACTACAGCCTTCATATTCATCCATGGCTTTTTGGAAAGGGTTGTATTCTAGAAGCTGCTACTTGGTCTTCTGTATGCACGTTTACAAAGCACTATAAGCTTGATTCCTTCTCTAGGTCCAGGTCAGGCTTTGCTAGGACCATTCTCCAGGGCCTCCTGGACCCTCTCTTATCACTTCCCAAATGTAGTTAGCTAGAGTAATCTACCCATATAGCTAAGGCTACTGCAGCAGTGATCAATATGATGAACATAGTACAGTTGTGCAAAGTAAACTTACCATAATAGTTGATGTTCAAATGATCACTGTTGTAGTAACCATTCCTTCCCTCTGTCCCACTTGTTTTTGATGCCACGGTGTGGACATTTATTTTTTGTTGTTTCTAGCATTGTCCTTTCAGGGCTCAGCATCCCTCTTTCTGTTGGCAGGTAAGCTCTGATGGCCTTGGCACCCACATTTGTCTTTTAGTTAGTTTAGCTTTGGAAGCTGGCTGGCTGTTATATCCTTGGCTGGATACAATCCATACAGCTAAGGCTACTGCAGCAGTGAGCATTCGAAAATCTACTTTTATGGTTAGTTTACTTACACAACTGTACTTTTTTGCTGCAATGCCCCCAAATTTCCTATTTATTCAGCTGCGTGGTTTTACTAAGTACAGCATAATTCGTTAGAGGAAAAGGGACACAACTGAAGTAAGCTGTCACAAATGAAAAGAAAAATGCTGACTGCTTGGAAATTTGCAAATCTGGTATTACATGTTGCATAACAATAAATATTTTCCTTCTCTTCTTACTACAGAAATGCATAACTTTTACACTTCTGAAAATGAAAGCCCGGATTTGTAATTAACGTAGAATTAACAAACAATAACATTTCTTCCTGTTTGTTGCAGCTAGCTGTTAATAGAGATCGTGACGGTATCATTGAGGGTGGCTGTGATACTTTTTCTTCTCCATCAAGGAGTTAATGCTCATACGTGCAAACAGAACACACACCTCACCAGTATACACATTTGTATGGTCTGTAGCAAGCCTTCCTTCCTTATAACATGTTCATAGCTGCTTCGAAGATTGGATGTTTGCTATCAGATTTAGCAGCTTTTGGTGCTCCTGTCTTAGAAAATGTTCTGGTGTCACAAAAAGTAATGCAGCTGACAATGAAAAACAGAAATGTGCTGTACAAAATAAACTACATCAATGGTTGTTGCTAGCTGTCTCTGGTATGTAGCAGTTGCAAGACTTACAAATCAACATACCAGACATACATACATAAACATTAAATGTTGTCAGCTCTATCTGCCAGCTTATTCATGGACTCGTTTACTTTTAAGAACCATCCAGAATCATACACTTCAAGCTCTGAGTACTTACAAATGTGACCAGAAGAGACACAGACATTTCTTTATTTATTCTTCTTTTTCTCTGCTTCTCGTCTATGTCTGGGTACTGCTAGTGCTAATAATTATATAATAATTATATAATAATTATATAGTAAAGCATTGTTCTGTATAATTGCAGTTACCCACACTAATAATTTATGGAATGCACTATAAAATATGACCACACATTTATATTTCTACTAAAAGGTCTTCTATTTCTTTGGGTTACACTGGGAATATTAAGTGCTGTTCTACCAATGTGCACATTTTTAGGATGAGGAAACTGAGAAATGAAATGATTGCATCTGCTAACTACATCAAGCATTAAACCTTCCTCATGTTGCGGTCCTAGAAGCAAGCACTGTCATGGGTCCTGCAGGAGATGGATTCATTTTAAATTCTGGGATGCAATATGTCTATTTCTTACTTTCCTCATCACAGGAATGTAGATGTCAGCACAGGAATGCTCAACAACATCTATATAAATGTTTTTTTTTACTACTTTGCATATAGAAATGTAATGAAAAGTGTTTCTTTAGCAGGCCATGCCAGTGAGAAGGTTTATGTGACAATGTTATCCACACTGTACAGACCTCTGCATGTGTGCGTATGTCTGAGTGTACCGAAGCCTGTAATAATTAATGTTCCTCTGTTCATGGTATTTTTAGTATTATTTCCGTATTTATTGGCCTTTATAACAGCCCTGTCTACTTCTCTGGATTATACTGCATTCCTACAGTCTTGTACAACGTAGTCCTGTATAAAACAGTACAAGAACACTGTGTTCTGGATGAGGACTTTGTAGGGATTATTCCTGTAGCAGAAATGCCAGCTAACATCAGCCTGTCATACAAAGTATCGCACTCAGCATTTTTAGCTTAATTATTTGCAGCTTCTTTGCAAGTTATATCCTAAATGGATTTGCTCTTACTGTCAGCTATGAAAAAAAGAAATTACCCTCTGTCTGTCATATGAGGTGTGGTTACTTACAGTGAGTCTATAGTTTGACAGCAGTGTGAGGTTTAACAGTAAGCTGTCTGATTCCCATGACTAAGTTAATACATGGGGTGGAGTTCAAACAGATTCCTCTTCTTCTAAAGTCATACTGAATCAGAATCCAAACACTAATGCAAATTAATGACACAGAACAGTAATAAAATGGGCATTCATCTGCATCAGGCATACATTTCTATCTATGTCCCAATGCTCAGAACAAGTTGTTATGCTTTACTTCCAGAAAATTAGCACTGTTTACATTTTCATTCACTATGTCTTCCCAGCAGTATGGTTAATTTTGTTTCTTTGGTTTACCAAGCTATTATAACCATTTGTCCCAGCAATGGTTCACTCGTTTGCTAACTACAAGGTACTGGATGAAGGAAAGAGAAACGAAGCAGAGCGAACATCATCAAAGTACCAATATCTGCACTTTTACTTTCACTGTGTGGTTTTGGCTTCAACCTCAGCTGCCAGAACTTGTTAGCCTCTGAAAAATGTGTGACAGTTTAATATAACCCATTTTAAATAAGCTATTATGCATCATATAATACTGCAATTGTATCCAGTGAGCATGTGTTTGACATCCTTAACATATTTATTTTATTTCATAACTTTTGATCATCAGAATCACTTTAAACTGAGTAATTCCTTATGATACAGTCATGTGTTGGAACTTGGCAACTGTACAGGTAGCTTATTACATGATTCTCCTCAATTCACTTTTTAGTTATACTTAGAAAAAACCCCAGGAGTTATACATGTCCACTCTGCCTTCATCCCTGCTCCAATTCCCCTGCTACTCTGCCTTACCTCCTACTATAGACAGCATAACTCCACTGTCATCCACTCAGTCTTCACTAAAAAAAAGTGCAATATGTAATGAAAAAAAAAGTTAATACAAGTATGGTGGGGGGGGGGGGTATCCATATGGTGAGTAGGTGAGCACACAAAGTGCTTGTTTCAATTTTTAGAAGGAAAAAAAAAATCAGAAAATGCAACACTATCAATTTTGAGAAAATTAACTGCTGCAGCACTCTTGGTTTAACTGTTTTTGTGACCGACACATTTCCCTTCTGACGTCAGTGCTTCCCAGAGGTATTTTACTGGTCAGCAGGTTGCATGTAAGCATTTATTCAGTCTAATGCCATTCCTCATGCTATGGGGCAGTGGTAGTATCATTGTTAGTACCAAATAGAGCTGAATTTTACTTAATAAATATTCCTTCACCTGGGTGGAAACACAAAATAAGTGTATTAGATGATTTCAATGGACATCTGCATGCTAATACTTTTATAAATCGTCTGTGCCATATCTCCCAAAAATGTCTGAGTATAATCTCTGGGGTAAATTCTGAACCACTGAGTTTTATTTCAGCAGGCCAATTTGAGCCTGACATGAAAGGAATGAAGAAACACACATATTTGTGTTATTTATTTATTTATTGTAACTGCTTAGAACCCATATAACCTGCCATGTTTAGCATACATTAGACCTTCCTCCACAAATGTTTACAGCATACATCTGTATGTGTGTGTGTTTAAACTGAAAAAATATTGAGGAGTTAATCTGATGAGAAAATACAACCATGGCTTTATGGCTCTGTTCCTCTCAGAAACCTGTGATACCATATCGTGTGCTTCCTCATCTTCCTCCTGTCCTCCATTGAGTACACATCTACAGTCTCTACCTCAGTCATCTTCACTATAACTGAAGCAGACTGATACCACCTTGCAGTATGGTCCCAAAAATGTACTTATGTACTTATCTAGCTAACTGGGTTGGAGGGCTTGTTCAAAGACCCTTTTCAAACTAGACCCAGGCCAGTCAGTCAGTAACAATATTTATTTTAAAATGTAACAACAAGTTATAGTTTCAGCATAAACTTGATAACACATGCAAGTTCAATAACATACAGATACATTTATATCATACTAAAGAGGGCAACATATGGGCAGGTGGACAGGCTAGTGTAACATGGAACTTATTTTATTTATTTATTCATTGTGTTTACCAGGATAGTTTGACTGGGCAGAAAGCTACCAATTTTCAACAGGGGCCCAGAATGAAAAACTCCAGAAAAACTTCAGCATTCTATAAAGAACATAATAAAGGTATGCAAGTAATCAACACATATGCAAAATTTAATTTCAGCATCATTAATTAACAGCAGCATTATGTAAAGAGCTATGAAACCTTTTCTAGGTTGAAAAACTCAGAAAAATGTATCTCATAAAGTACCTCTTAACTGTTCAGATTATAGGTGAATGTCCACATTTTTGAGTGATATTTTTGGTCTGTTCCTCAAAAATTTGTTTTGTGGCAAATTGTTGAGGACTGCAATTACTAAATAATGACAGGTATTTGGCTTCACATCCAAAACTGCATGTTAACACAAAACATTTTATTCTAGAATGTTCTAAGTTTATTAGAGTAATATTTAAAATATGTCCTACTTTTGGGCCTTTGCTCCTCCATTATTTTTGTCTTTGTCCAGATTTTTTGTGCTCGGAGGTTGAGAGGTTTGCATAAATAACATGGCATACAATTAATAAAGAAATATACAAAATTCAAACAGAATATCACTAATTATTAGCAGAAGCATCTAAAGAGCTATGGAACATATTTGGAAATGAACTTGGTACTAGTGGAAAAAGGAGGAAATTTGTTGGATTATTTATTTATTTAAATGTATGACTGCCTATGTCATAAGTGATAAAATAATAAAGATGTTTCCTGTTTAAAAAAAGAGGAAAATAGAGGATTAGTATTAAGAGCTGACAAAATGTTTTAGCATATTTAAAAGGAAGAATAAGGAGAGTTAGAGGATGAGGAAATTTTCCAATAACTAATGGTATAAAGCTTCCAAAGAATAGGAGAAGGTAAGGGGCAAAAAATATATCATCCAGGAGTTGTGCATGTACAGGACTAGGTATCTTTTAGGTATTCCCTTGTTTATGCCTTAAAAGAGTTGGTGCTCACTGCGTTACGTAGCGTGAAAGGAAGGGAGTACCAAATTTTTGCCAGAAAAGAGGAGTATAAAGAGTTACCAGTTGAGTTGTTAGCTTTTGTAACAGTTAGTAACATTTTGTCACTAGATTTCAGCTGTCTACTTGGGTTATAAACCTGGAAAATATTTTTCAGACTAGGACATTTGTCTGGATAATAGGTCAGTTTATGAGAAGTAACTATTTGGGAAAGTTTAAGGTAATGCCTTAGCTCTAACCACTGAAGTATTTTAAGGTCAGCCGGTGGTGTGTCCTATAACACTGATCGGTGGCAAATTTCACCATCTTATTATAGCACTGTTCCAAGAGTGATAGCTGAGCGGATTTAAGATTAACCAAGATGGGCGCAGCATAAAGTAGTGCAGGGATGAAGGGATGATAAGGGATAGAGCAAAACTTTGTCCTGGGATTATTGTTTGATGCTATAGAGTGCACCTAGCTTTTGGTGGCTGTTTTTTTAATGCTTGTTTTATGTGATTATCAAATGTTAACATTTTGTCAATAGTGACTCCTAGACGTACTAGTTCTATGTTGGTGTTGTTGGAATAAGTGATTTTGAAATTATTTTTGTAGGCATTTGAATGCTTTATGGTAAAGAGGGTCTATTTCTTTCTAGGATTAGTAGCAGCTGTGTATCAGACAACCAGCCATCCTTGGAGGAGAAAGAATTGGGTGAGCTGTTTTAATTTATTTATGTTTTTACCAGACCAGATGATTGTTGAATCATCTGTGTACTGTATGATAGTAGTTTATTTAGACGCTAGCTGGAAATCATTAGTGATTAGTTTGAACAACTGGGAACCTAAAATAGATCCTTATTGGATACCCACTGTAATGGGAAGAAAGAGTAGATGTAATTTTCCCATTTTACTGCCTGTTGCCTATTTAAGAGGTAGCTGGAAAACCAAGATAGTGAACTTTTGTATATTTCTAGGCAAGCTAGTTTTTGAAGCAATTTCTGGTGGGATACCATGCTGAAAGCTTTGGATAAGTGTAGGAAAAGTGCCCAGAATTTTGATATTGGTTAACAGATATTATAGAACTAAGTAAATCTGTACATGTACTATGAAAGGAACAGAAACTGTACTTGTAGTGCAAAGGAGGTAGTTGTCAGTAAGAAAGCTAAGGAGTTGAGATTGGATATGCTTCTCCAGAATCTTTGGGAGTGAAGACAGTATGGGTATAGGCCTCAAATTTGAGTTTCCACCGTTACAGATGTAACATCTTTTACATAGGGTTGTGACATAGCTTTTGGCAATGGCGCGATTGATTAGGATAGAAACAGGAAAGGTTAGGACATCAGTAGCAGTTTTTAAGTACTCAAATGGTATATTATCAGGGGCAAGAGTGGTAGGTTTTAAGGTTAGTAATAACTTTTTGATTGTAAAAATTGAGACTGGTTTGAGTGCAAGTGTTTTGGGGGCTAACAAAGGAAAGAGAAATGTGTGTCTGCCTGTGCTGAGGGTTTAATAAAACAAGTTACTGTTTAGACCAAAGTGGGTTAGTATTCACTGCTGTACTCTCAGCATGGTTACACAAAGTAGGTGTGGGTTGTGTTGGTGTACTAGGTTTTAACAGCTAATTGACTGTAGTTCAAAAAGCTTTAGGATTGTTATAATTTGCTGCCTGTATATTAATCAGTTTTGATCTGATTTTTAATAGAGTTTCTGGTATGTTTTTTTTTTTCAGGGTATGTCTCTCTCTTTCATAAGTAATTTAGTACTTTTTGAAAGCCAGGGTACTGGATGTCATTTAATTATTTTGTTTTTTATTGAGGCTAGTTCATTTAGTATGTTAAGGAAAACTGAGCTGAACAAGCTTCATCGAGTGGAAGGGTTTGAAGACCCCACCAGTTGACTGATTTTAGTGGTGCGATGAATTGGTCATTGCTAAAGGAGGAGAGGTTACTGTATATCAGAGTGTGTGTTGTACCTTTAAGAGCCATTCCAGTCTATGGGCATGTGCATATAAGTACTGAGCATGGGCAAACAAGAGTGCCATTTTGAGTGAGCAGCATGAGTGAAAGCATGTATGTGCATAGCAGTCAGTCAGTTAGTTAGTTCGTTTAGGTTTTATGTTCCAGTCATCCATCCTGATGTGTTTTTGTGTAATAAACAACTTAAATGAACACCCAAGTCTCATCATCTTATTTGAATACACAAGACAGATGACATGGTGTCAGAATGGGATCTGAAGTGAAAACCACAAGGAGCACAGTCAGTAATGAGTGAATCATCCGAAGCTCAAACGACTCGCAAACAGGTCAGAAAGATACTTCCAGGTACTAAAACTCATTTAAATGATTTTTATGCAGTGAATATAAAACAAAGCATTTAAAACTTTCAAAACAAATTTCTAATTAAAAGAAATGTTTGAAACTGTGACATATTGATAAAAGTACTCGGAATGTTTACAAAAATGCTTAAAATAAGTTCTGAATTGCATAAAATGTACAAAAATGGGAAAACGACTGTATTTTTTCGCTATGTGCTTCTTTTCATATTAACTAAAGCGATTTAAAATATCTGAATTGTGCAAAGTGTTGGCAAGCATTGCACTACAGTTGTTAAGCAGAATATAGTTATTTCAAAGAAATTGTTGTGCAGTTGAATATTTTTCAAGTGCCTGGTGTGTGTTCAAACATAATTACAAGGGGCAGGTTTATACTACTGTTTGTTGGCATGGAAGAAGGATTTTGCAAACCTGGTCTACTTGTGTTTGATATTTGTAGAAAATTCCAGAGTGTTTGAGCAAGAGTATGATATTTTCATACAGACTGTTTTTTTTATGACAAAGACCCACATACAAAGTCATTTATTCTGTGTAATCTAGCTGGTTCAGAAGCTACTGAAAGGGGGCATTTTGTGTATGCACCTGCTATGTTTGCAGGGGAGGGGAAAGACTGCCATATTGTGGTACCGGCTGAAATGCAGGAAGACCCTGAGTGATTAAAACATAAATTTAGAGAAATGTGCAACACTCAAACATATATTACAG
This sequence comes from Protopterus annectens, assembly GCF_019279795.1. Classification (NCBI taxonomy): domain Eukaryota; kingdom Metazoa; phylum Chordata; order Ceratodontiformes; family Protopteridae; genus Protopterus; species Protopterus annectens. Next base: position 696,952,116 of record NC_056729.1, on the reverse strand, counting down.
TGGAAAGGCACATATTTTACACAAGAGATCAAAATCCTGATGAAACATTTACAGCATATATAACTTGACTTCAGAAATAAGGCAAAAATGTGCAGATTTGGTGATGTGAGAGATGAGTTGATAAAAGACAAGCTTGTGTGTGGTATTTAAAGATGATGCAGTGAGAAAGATTTTGCTTCGAGACAGTGATCTAACTTTGAATAAGGCCATAGAGATTTGTCAGATAAATGAGCTTACAGAAAAGCACACATACATCCTTACAAATGAGAAAAGCATACTTGCAGTGCCTTCCAGTGCTAATGTTGATAGTATGAAGCACGAGGTTAAAAGACACAGGCCTAAGGGTTTGGTTGCTTCAGCAAAACCCAGAGCAGTTACAGTGAAAAACAGGGCACACTCAGTAAAGCAGAGGGGTGACTCAGCAAAATCTGTGACAAGCCTCATAGTCAACTGTCATAACCATGGAGGTAGCATGAGCCCAAACAATAGTAGTACTTAGCTTTTGGTCAGCAGTGCCACACATGTAAAAAGTGGAATCATTTCAAAAGAATCTGTAAATCTAAAGGGGTGCATTCTTTTATTAAGAAAGAGCAATCAAAGAGGCAAGTTGATCAGCTAGAAAGCTGTGACCCTACTTTTTATGTTGATATGCTTGGTGAAACAGTAAAATCAGTAGATTTATTTTATTTATTTGTTTTATTTTACATTTGTTGACTGGGATAGTCAAACTGGATAAATGTACATTTTCAGTGGAGGCCCGGGGAGAAAAGCTCCAAGATAATAATGCACATTGAACATTTAGTAAATGCTAGTTTCAAGCAGATTACAGTCATAAGCAATACCAGCATTTAGCACATACAGTACTAACTTATAAAACACTTTACAAAACATAACATTATTTTCAAAGTTATATATACATAACATTACATTCAGGTTTAAGACACATTGAGCAGCAGTTATACAACTGACCCTTCCTGAAATGGTGTGGTAGAAAAAAGTTAGAAGTAGTTGAAGGTAAGGCACCTAAGTAATAGAGAGGTCACTAGTCGGGGTTAGTGCAAGGACATAACCAATGAGTTTTGAAGTATTTCTTGAGTTTGTTTTTGAATCGAGTTAGTGAGGGTTCTAGGGTCAAGTCAGCTGGGAGTCTGTTCCATGTTTTTCCAACAGAGTTGGCAAACAGAGAGTCCCCAGCTGAGTAGTTGGATTTATATGTTTGAACTAGGAGTCTAGTGGATGATCACAGTGGCTGGGTGCTGGTGTAGGTTCTGATAATATTTGTTAGTACAGGTGTATTTTCTGGTTGGTAAAGGACTTTTGTGCCACTATTAGCTGGTTGAACTGCAGTAGGCTAGGCAGTTCAAGCCATCCTAGACAATTTAGGTTGTGACAGTGGTGTGTCCGGTAGGCTGTGCCAGTAGCAATCTGGCAATGTGGTTATAGCAGGATGATAGTTTATTAAGATCTGTTTTGTTTAAGTTGGAGAATAGAGGTGAGGTGTAGAGAAGAGATGATAGTAGATGGGAACAGGCAATTGCAGTTCTAGCAAGTGGGGTAAGGAAATGTTTGATTCTGTAAAGAGAGCCACATTTTTTATTAATGGTTTTGATAGTTTGATTGATATGCACATCAAACCTCAGGTTGTTATCAACTATGACACGCAGTAGTTTAGTTTCGGCTTCTGGAGAGATGATAGTGCCATTGTTAACGGTTATGTTGAAGGATGGCAGGGCGGTCCTGCATGTGGGGGAGAAGAGGAGCAGCTCAGTTTTTGGGGGTTTAGAATTAGATGTTGATTGGAGAGCCATTTTTCCACTGTGTTGAAGGTATTTTGGGTTAATGTGAATAAAGTAGCTGGTGAGGTGTCAGAACAAATCAAGGTGGAGTCATCTGCATATTGAATGCAGGTAGCATCTGGGATGACTGAATGAAGGTCGTTGATAAAGATGGAGAAAAGAAGGAGTCCTAGTATCGAGCCCTGGGGGACTCCTAATGTGATGGATAGGCGAGATGATAGCTTGTTCTGCCATAGGACTGCCTGTTGCCTGCCCTGCAGGTAGGATTGCAACCATTGGAGTGCATGGTTGTTTAAGGAGAAGGTCTTCAAGGTATTTATAAGCATTTTGTGGTCAACCATGTCAAAAGCCTTGGATAGATCTAGAAAGAGTGCTGAGGATAGTTTGTTATTATTGCGGTTGTGGTTAATGGCGTTAGAGAAAGAGAGGAGGGCAGAAGTAGTACTGTGGTGTGGCTTAAAGCTATGCTGAAGGTTGGACTACAGCTTGTCCTGTGTGAGGTAGTGCATGAGCTGTATGTGTACACACTTCTCCATAATTTTAGCTAGAGGTGACAGAATAGCTATGGGTCTAAAGTTTGACAGCTCAGTGGAACTGCCTCCTTTATGGAGAGGTATGACATGGGAGATTTTCCATATAGTGGGTACAGCAGCTTCAGATATAGCTCTGTTGATCAAGATTGAGATGGGGTATGCTATGGTGTCAGCAGCCTTTTGCAGATAGTCTGCTGGGAGGAGGTCAGCAGCCAGGGTTGTGGGTCTTAGTTTCTTAAGTAGGGCATGAATAAGTTGTGTAGGAACAGGTTGGAAGGTAAAGTGTGTTTGGGTACTGGGTGTGGCTGCATTAGAATTAGAGCCATTGGGAGAGAGTTGGCTGGCTAGAGACTGGATAGTCTCTGTGAAGAAGCTGTTGAAGTTATTAGCAATGTCTACTGGGGATTTTTGTTGGGAAGCTGAGGGGGGGGTGGAGTGGCGGCTTGGCCCGTGTGGAGTAGTTTGTTTATTCCTGCCCAGAACTTTTGAGGTTTGTTTTGGTGTTTTTGCAGTTGATGATAGTAGTAGTTCTTTTTGTCTAAGGTTATGGATTTTTTGGTGTCATTCCTTAGCTGTCTGAATTTTAGTTGATCAAGTGGGGCTTTTGTTTATCGGTCGGTGGCCCATGCTTTGTTTCTGAGTGACATTTTGGTTTTGGTATCTTTAGAAAGCCATGGTGCAATATTAACTTTGGTTCTAATAGAGTGGCTGGGAGCATGGGAGTTAAGAATAGCAAGGAATTTAGTATTAAAGTATGCTACTGCTTCATCTAGGGGGAGACTTTTTAGTACTGACCAGTTGCATGCCTTAAGTTCATTTTGAAACTTGGTGAGAATAAAATTCTTGTTGTTTCTTAATGTTCTATAGGTGGGTTGGTAGGAGCAGTCTACTTTGAGCTTGATTACATAGGTGAGACAGTGGTCGCTTAGGTCATCAGGCAAAGTGCCTGATTTATATGATTGAAGATGGATGTGTATTGATGAGTATCCAGTCCAGGGTACTTTCCTTGTTATTGGGTTTTCCTGTCCTGGTGGGGGAGGTTATGATTTGAGTAAATCCACAGAGGTTTATGTGGGTTGTGGGGGTTTCACAAAAGCAAGTCTTCCAGTCAATGCTGAAATCCCCAAGAACAACTGTTTCTTGGAGGAAATTATTGGATTACCAATATAAGAAGTCTTCTAAGGTTTCTGTGTTCCTCCCTGGGGGAATGTAGACACAGACAATGTTAAATTTTTGTTTTTATTAATTTGTAGTTTTGAGATAAGAATTTCTGCATTATTGAACTGGGGTGGTTGTTGGGTGTCTAGGCTGACAGATAGGGTAGACTTGTAAAGTATGGCTACCCCACCACCCTTTCTGATGGTACAGTCTAGTTGAAACATATTGTACCCTGGTGACAAAATCTCATGGTCCTTGGTGGCGGGCTTTAGTCATGTTTCTGTTAGGCATAATATATCTGAGGAATGAACAGCTAAGAGGGCATGCAGGAGCTGAGTTTTGTTATTTATGCTCCTAATGTTTAGATGGCAGGCCAGCAGTGAGTTAGGAGGTCTATTTGTTGGAGCTATGGTGGTAGGGGATATAGTAGGGGGATTAGGGCAACAGGTGGGGATGGAACAGGGTTTGGGTGGATGTCGCCATACTTTGTGAGGTTGTAGTGTATCCTGAGTATGAGTTTTAAGATTTTGAATAAAGTTTTGTAATAGTGTCTAGTTTTAGGACTAATGTAACTAGGTCTAGTAAGATGGCAGTATTTAGGGGTTAAGGAGGTAAGTATGAGGGAAGTGAGTAAGGGTGCATTATTATCTGTTGTAGATGGGATGGATGTTTGGAATTTAGGGTAGTGGAAACCTGGGTGACCCTGACATTTGTAGGCAGTTAGGAGATATGGGATGAGTAACAGGGGTAGAAGTAGAGTTAATAAGACTATTTTGGGTGATAGCATACCTACTGAATGAGACCTAAAACTTAGGCAAAAGGAATAGTAGAGTTAGAGGACTGGTGGTATCAGGTTGAGGGTGGTGCTGTTGAGTGACAAGTTGCTACTGATAAAAAGTGGGGTGGGGTCTAGTACCAATAAATGTAGCAGCACCAGGGGCAGAAGGGATTTGGGACAGGGTGGGGTGCGAAGTGAGTCTGAGCGAAGTGAGGGGAAGACTAGCAGGGATGCACCAATGCCTGTACTAAGTTGTAGCAGTTTAACCTGTTTGAGGAAAGAGGGGGTGGGGGAAAAGAGAAGGTAGTAGGAGTGGTTAGAGGGATACCTTGATTGACCCAAGATACCACACCAGAGGTAAGTTGAATGTAAGGGCCCAAAATCTGCACTCAGCACTTTAATGTTACTTGCACTCAGCACTTTAATTTTACTTATGTTTAGCAGGAAAGACAGACCAACAGTATACAATTTTTAGGATTTTTACAAGGGTTACTTATTCAAATGTCAGACAAGTAAGTAAAACTTTCAACAGGAATCTATGTCTGAGTGTTAGAAAGCCAGAAAGGTACAAGGTATACCTGCAAAAATTAGGGTCAGAGAGACAAATGTAAGAGTCAGTGTACTTTAGTTACAGGGGAAGGAGGCAAACACTCAAGTAGAAAAGAGCCCTATGGCTGACCAAAATGGTGACTTGCTTAATTACACAGCACTGTAAGAGAAAGCATAACAAATGCTTTTTATATGTGTAACCTACTCTGATTAATTGCTGGGAGAAACAGTTATTGTGGTGGCCAACTGCAATCCTGTAGACACCATTATGCAGGAGCTGCAGTATGCTAGTGTAGGTAAATGTAGAGTTCAATCTGATTAATTGCTGGGAGAAACAGTTTTTATTGTGGTAGCCACTTGCAATCCTGAGGACAATTTGTGAGTAAAGAGTAAAGTATTTTGTACTGTACTGATTAATGGGAGACCTGTACAGCTCAAAGTTGATACTGGTTCAAAGTGCAATGTTATATCAGCAGATGTGTTTGCTATAGTAAAAGTTGGTGAGAAACTTGATTTGACAAAATGTGTGAAGCTTGTTGCTTATGGTGGTGAAGAAATTCAAACCGAAGGCTCAGTAGTTCTTTCATGTTATTATACTGGTAACAACTATGACTTGCAGTTTTATGTAGTCAAGAGACTCATGTAATCATTATTAGGCCTCAAGGACAGTTTAAAAATGGACTACTTTCATTTGATAAAGAAGTCCACATATAAGCACGTGTAATAACGAGAATTTTGCACAAACTATTTTTTCTGACTATGCTATTTTCAAAGACAAGCTAGGCAAACTCCAGTTGTGTACTCCATGAAGTTAGACCACGAGGTAACTCCAGTCATTAGATCAGCATGGAAAGTTCCAGTAGCCTCACAAGGCAGAGTCAAAGCTGAGCTAGATAGAATAGAGTGTTCAGGAGTAATTTGTCCAGTAGAAGAACCAACTGAATGGGAATCCTCCATGGTTGTAACTCATAAGAAAAGCTCAGAAGATATTAGAATATGTATTGATCCAAGAGATTTGAACAAAGCACTAAAATGACCTCATCATAATGTGTAGTCAAAGAAGTTGCTGCCCTTATGCCAAATGCCACTGTTTTTTCTGTCTTAGATGCAAAAAGTTCATTTTAGCAAATTTTGCTTGATCAAAAATCGTCATTGCTAACCACTTTCAGTACGCCATTTGGAAGATACAGATTTTTGAGAATACCATTTGGGATAAATTCTGCCAGTGAAGTTTTTCAATGTGCAATGGAACAATTTTTTTCTCGCTACCCATGTGCTATTGTAGTAGATGATATTATTGTAGGAGGCAATGGTGAAGTCAAACATTACAGAAACCTCATGGAAGCTCTGGAACATGCTCATGAAGTGAATCTCAGACTGAATCCTCAGAAATATAAATTCAGACTGCAAGAAGTTACTTATGTGGGTCATTTGTTTACCATTTCAGGCTTACGACCAGATCCTTCCATGCAAACTGCAAATCTTAAGATGCCAGCTCCAGACAATGTCACAGCCTTACAACGCTTTCTTGGCATGGTCAACTATTTGGGTAAGTTCATTCCAGATTTAAGTGAACTTTCAGCACCATTAAGAGAGCTGACATGCAAATATGTGACCTGGTCCTGGTCAGCACAACACCAAAGAGCATTTGGTATCCTGAAACAGAAAATTGCCAATCCATCCACCTTAAGATATTATGATGTTCACAAACCAGTAACTCTTTCTTGTGATACTTCAAAGTTTGATTTTGTTGCAGTCATTCTTCAAGAGGGTAGGTCGATGGCCTATGCATCCAGAACTCTTACTCAAACCGAGATGCAGTATTTTCAAATAGAAAAAGAGCTTTTGGCAATTGAGTTTGCATGTTCGAAGTTCCATGATTATATTTATGAAGAGATATTCCCTTTTGCTGCGGTGAACTGTCCAATAAATAATCCACAAACCAAAAGACAGCTGGTTCACCCAGGCTAACACTGTGCTGAAAAGCAAATAAACTGTCTGTGCAATCCAGTAAAAGTTCTGTTAAAATCCAGAATTTAATGAAAAGAATGAAATAAAACAAAATAAGAACAAAAATAATAAAAATTAAGTCCCTTGTCCAACGATAAGCGCTTTCAAATAGTTCTTCTTCAGATCGTATACTCAAATGGGACATTCATCTGTATATATAAGCCAGTCAAAATTATTCACCCAATGAGAATATCAACACCAAGGTTCCAGCCAATCCATGTTTGGATTTCTCCATCTGATTTGCATAAACCGAGTTAACAATCCCATTTTCTAAATGGATGCCTCACACAGCTTGCTAATGTTCAGTACTAATGAAATATGCAAAGTAGGTGATGTTAGTAACCAATAGCACTTCCAAAAGAAGCAACAGATGAAGCAGCAAGCTTTCATGCATACTTAGAAGCATGCCTCACACTAATGTATTGGAGTCAGAATATGCAAAATAGGTGAACTAAACAGCCAATAGTGGCTTCCAAAAAACAACAAAAAACAAATCTGCTAGCTTTCATGTATTCTTATTGAAAAACTTGTCAAATAATCCCAAAAGCAGTTCTTTACATATTTTTAATATTCAATAAAGGAAAAATGGCAGGAACAATAAATGGATGATCTAAGTAGCCAATGGTGGCTTCCAAGGAGCGGCAAAAAACAAATCTGCTGGCTTTCATAAGTTCCTATTATGACACTTCTTTTCTTTAATCTAGTTAACCCAAAAGAAGTTTTTCACATATCTCTAATGTCCAGTGATGGGGATGACAAAAAAAAAATAATATATATAGTAGTATGCATCGCTATCAATAAAAAATAGGCAATGTCATTACTAAAATTTCATTTCTCAAGACAGGAATATAGCAGGACAATTACTAAGTGACAATAAATGTCAAGGCTCCATGTCTTGCATGGCCACATTTGTACCTCAATAAATTCACATGGTGACTGCCTATAAGTTTTTCCTGAGAAGAATATAGGTATGTTATTTCACTCTAGCAATGTATGCACATTTCAGACTTTATTTCATCCATCCAAAGTCAGTATATATATATATATATATATATATATATATATATATATATATATATATATATATATATATAAGTTTCTGACTTCATCCCATCCATTCAAGATCAATAGGGAATTTTTACTAGAATTCCACCATCTCTGTTCAGATGTTTATCATATTGTCCAGTTTTGTATTGATGAAACCAGAGCAGGAAAGATATGGGCATATTAAACTACAAATAGCATATGTCGACAGCATCAAATCTTCTAATCTTGATACTAATATAATCGAACTTAATCAAACTTCCGTTAGGATATAAATGCTCTTATAAAACAAAATAATAAGCATGTTATTTCACTATAGCAATGTATGCAAATTTCAGACTTCATCCCATCCATCCAAGATCAATATGTATAGATTTCTGACTTCATCCCATCCATTCAAGATAAATAGGAAATTTTACTAAGATTCCACCATGTCTCTTCAGATATTTATCATTCATCACTTATGATCTCATTAGCTCATGGTCGATCTGCGTCTCTTCAAGACAGGTTTCAACGGTATAACACTATTCAACCCCAGATGCTGATCAGCTCTAAGGTTTATTATCCATTTGGTTTCCCTACGTTCAGTTATGTTCTCAATATCCCCTTTTTTGGGCCAATATGTATGGTCCCTATAGCTTTATATGAAAACAAGTGATCTTTATGCTGACTGACATGATTAGCTAGGGCATTATGAACATCTTGGTTCACAATGTCCCTTTGATGCCTCTGTATGCGTTTCTTAAGCATTTGGTTAGTTTTGCCTACATAAAATGACTGGCATGATCTACATGTAGCCAGATAAACAACATTGCTCGTGGTACAGGTTGCTTTGACATCAAATGTATAAAGTCTCTTCGTTCTTGGATGCTCAAACTTGTTGCTACTATCTATCAGAGTACAAATATTGCAAGTGACACATGAAAGTCCCCTTCTGTCCTTGAATCCGCTTTGTCTTTTGTGTATTTGTGCACAATAATCTTTTCAGATTCCTCTTGTTTTTATAGAAGAAATGTGGTCTTTCTCCCACTATATCTTTCAACTGGGAATCTTGTGTAAGAATGGGCCAAAACTGTTGAATTATTTGCTGAATTTGATAGTTATCTGTGCTATAAGTTAAAGCAAATCTGGTCAGTGTATCTTTATCCTTCTTCCTATCTTCCTTTTCCTGTGTTGGTAACCTCAAGTCTTTCCCCTTATAGCCTCTTTCTTTCAAATTTTCCTGTAAAAGACTCACCTCTCTATTACGTGTGTCCTCTTGGTTACAACGTTTATAAATCCTATTAGTTTCATTTCTCATGATGTTTCTGGAAATATGTCTAGGATGCATACTGCTTTTCAGCAGGTAATGGTTACGCCATGTACTTTTCCTGTGTAGTTCGATTTCTAGTTCTCCTATTTCATTGAGCATAACAATAACATCCAAAAAACTTACTGTGTGTTTAGAACAGTTAAGAGCTAAAAGTCAAGAATGAGGTGGTTGTACTCAAATAATTATGGAAGAGTTGAAATTGCTCTGTACTTCCTTTCCATAAGATGAACAAGTCCTGTGACTGGACATGTCTATGAGCTTAAGGCATATGCTGACTGTAATACAATGAATGTTGTGTATTTAGCTTCCTGTGAGCTCTGCAGAATGTTCTATGTGGGCAAGACTAATAGGTGTTTGAGAGATCGGATGCGTGAGCATCTTTACAGAATCCGGAGAAACGTTAGTAAAAATGCCCTTGCAAAACATGTTACCCAGATGAGAAATAATCATTATTTTAAATTTTCAGTATTAGAGATTTGTCAGCCTAATGTTAGAGGAGGTGATATAACAACTAGGACTGAATGTCAAGAGGTGAAATTGATGTTACTTTTACAAGCTACAGGGATTAAGGGGTTAAATGAGTTCATTCCCCTTAAACCTATTTTAAAGTCACGTGATCTGCAGCACTAATTGCCTGTATTATTTAAATTGTAACTGCTATTACTGTGTAGATCTGAAGAAGTACTCTGTTATGTATGAAAATGCTAATCTTTTATTTTATTTTATGTATTGAATCAATGCGTTTTATTGGATTTATTAAATTTTCTTGCACTACTGCAGTTTGGTTTACTTTGATACAAAAGAATTTATTGATTCCAAGTGCTAAAAACAAAAAAGCAGTAAAAGCTCAACTCCTAAAGTATCATTTGTCCCAAATGTCCTACTATGACAAAACTAGCAAACCTCTGAATCCATTAAAAGAAGGAATGATAGTGAGGATGCAGACAGCAGTAGGATTTGACTGAAAAGAACTTGTGAAACATTTGTGTGAGGAACCGAGATCGTACATCATTGAGTCGTAAGGTATGGAATTCAGGCAGAATCGGAAACATTTACTACCGGTGTCCAAGCCAGTGTTACAACATCTTGTCTGTAATGAAGACTCTAATTCTCATGGTGATTTGTCCAATGGTCCTGTTCCAGAGAACATTTCATCATCTGTTCTTGTTCCTGAAAGTATTCTTGAAAATCCTGAAGCAGAACATTCCATGATTGTCCCAGTTGCTGAACCCTTTTCTGATTATTACATTATGAGGTCAGGTCATATACCAATACCTGGTCCTAGATACACGGCAACTTGGACATGATTGCTATTGTATATATATATATATATATATATATATATATATATATATATATATATATATATATATATATATATGTGTCTATATAATTTGCATGCTCATCTAATTGTCACTTTCATTTGCATGACAGAATAGTCAAAGAGGGAGGACATAGATCAGAGTGTGTGTTGTACCTTTTAAGAGCCATTCCAGTCTATGGGCATGTGCATATAAGTATTGAGCATGTGCAAGCAAGAGTGCCATTTTGAGTGAGCAGCCAAAATAAAAGTATGTATGTGCATAGCAGTCAGTCAGTTTGTTAGTTCGTTTAGGTTTTATATTCCAATCATCCATCCTGATGTGTTTGTGTGTTATAAACAACTTAAACAAACACCCAAGGCTTATCATCTTATTTGAATACACAAGATGAGCGACAGTTATGAGCAAGGTTGTGCTAATGTTGGTTTTGATTAGGTTTATGATGCCTTATTTTGAAGATGGGTATGTGAACACTTACGGAAGTGGGTAACGCACCTGTTGAGAGGATTTTGCTTAGGGCATTATAGAGAATACAATCTAAGGTAGTGTCTCTACCAGAGTATTGTTATCCATTGTGGGAGTTGTAATAAGCTGTGTGAAACCATATAGATTAATGGCATTAGAAAGAATGCTATTATAAATAGTTTATCAATCAATATTCAGGTCTCCTAAAATGATTATTTCAATTAAAATGTTGCTGATGCCCAAGCAAGACATTCTTCAGCAGTAAGTATATTATTTCCTGGGGGAAGTAAGCTCCTAGCATGCAAGAGCTTTTTGTGAGCATTGATCTACAAGGATGCTACAATTATTTCAGCACTGGCGAGTGGATTGGGATTATATGAGATCTAGAGATGTTTAAAATATTCTTGTAGATAATGGCCACCCCACCACCTTTTTTATGGGTTCTGTCAAGTCTTAAGGTGTTATTTTCCTGTGGTAAGATTTAATCTTCTATTTCTTGTTTAAAGTAAGCTTCTATACCTAAAATGTACTTCTCTGTATCTGTGAATGTACATGTGATGTGTGTGTGTGTGTGTGTGTGTGTGTGTGTGTGTGTGTGTGTGTGTGTGTGTGTGTGTGTGTGTGTGTTTGCGTGCACGTGTGTGTGTATGTATGTGTGTGAGCATTGCTCTTTTTGTTCTTCACTAGCAAAAGGTTAAAGTATTGTTAAATTCCACTTAAAGACTGGTATTATCAGTATTGATTGCTCGGTCTTAGTGCTATGAACAAAGCCATCTAATACTTTCTTCAGTCCATTGGTGATATTTGCCAAAAGCTTGTTAAAGAGCACAAGGCCCAGGACAGATATCTGTGATACCTGACTTGTCATCAGTTCTGCTACTGTTTTACAACTCAAGCCCCACCATTTATGTGCTGCCACAGAGTCAGTTATTCTGCCGTCCTCCAGCCCATTCTCTGTTCTACACTACTATACTGTACTCTAGGGTAACAACAACTGAACCCTGTGATTTTGTTCATTATACTGTTTAAAACTGTTTTTATTTTTTTCTAAGAAATTATATCAGCAGACTACTGCATATGCATGCAGTGTCTGGGGTCCCCTACTTATTTATCTACTACATTTGTTAAATGGGTAAGAACTGGTCCATAGAGGCAATGAGCATAACAAAGAATACAGATTGAATTTGCAACAAAATATAAACAATCATAACAAAAGTATAAGTTTAATTTGCAATGAAATATTAGCATTTAACCAATATTCTTTACAGATATTTAAATTATATACATGCATACATACATTGAAATAATTCAGTTAAAGAGCAGTGCCATGGGCATTATTTACAAAATAGACATGCAAAGTACATTCTATGTCAGCTGCAGTGTGCAACAAAGGATGGTTTAGTAGGGTTAGCTATCATTCATGGTTGCAGATACACAAAGAACTGAAGCACAGTGGTATATGTTACTTACCTGTGATCTGTAAAATAAGAACATGCATCCTCCTTGAGCATATGGTCTCTGTTTCTGCCTTAACTGAACTTCATTTGTCTGATATGATCGGGGTATATATGGGCACATTAATCAAGGCCAACATTACATTTATAGGTAGACTGCATTGCTTGCTATGTAACATCATCAGGTTTACCATATTATTATTTCATTTGCATATACAATATAACGTTCTTCCATTGCTAACTCTTCACTGTTTGTGTGCCCTATGCCCTCCTTGCAAATTATACCATTTCTGACCCCCATCTTGCATTTGAAAATCCTCTCCCCCCTTTCTTTCTTCTTCTTGCCCTGGTGAATTCCATCTCTCTCTCCACCACTATTGCATTAAAACCTTCCACTCTAGGTTAAAAGCATTTATTATTCTTCCCAGCATCAGTTTCAAAGTTTTTTTTGACAACCCTGCTCTTAATTCTACTTGTTAAAATTCGAATAAATCTTTATGTCTTCTTCCTTCCTGGTTTCTGATTCCTGTCCAGACTGAATAGGCACATTTTCCACCTGTTTTTTCCCTGCCTTTCTTGCCTATCACTCTATATTATTGCCCATACCCTACTATAGTTGCAATATTTGGGCTCCAAAAGTAAGTGGAGTATATAGGATCTCACTACACCAAGATACCCCATATAGCCTAAATACGCACCCCATTAAAACATCCAAAAGGGCACTCCATTAGTAGGTGTAGCACAGCCCTCACCAGTAAGACTCCCTTAACTTAGTAGTAGAAGTCTTGAGAAAACTCTTTACCCACTATTCCTGGTTTTCATGTGTGCAGTGGAGGAAAACTGCAAGGGTTCACTATGAAACCTCTGGGTCACAAAGCAACGTTTCTCTGTTGTACTACCTGACCCATATCCATCAGTACAAACCAGCACTGAACCCGTCTCCAATGGACAGCCCCTTTGGACCCATTTGTATTTCCGAATTCCAGTGGGACTAAAAAAATGTGGGGATTTGTGTAGTGGTGTGAGGTTTAACAAACATTTGGCTTACTGCACACTTCCTTACTCACTAAAAGTAGTCCCTGTAATATTACTTGCACAGGTCTTGCTATAAAAGGCTAATAATTTCACTCCCTTCACATAGTGGCTTTATTTTGGTCCTCACTTAAGTGGTGCACAGCTCTTCTCAATGAAACATAGCACAGTACAAAACTTGCATTTCATTTAACTGAACTGAATAAAAGGCAAGAACCTAATCATAAGAGCTCTTTCAACACTTTACTGTATGATACTCCCCGGGATTCATGAAGCTCGGCGCAAGGCCGGTGTAAGGCTTGCGCCGGCAGTGCAGTGTATAATCGGCGTAGCAGCGCCATATGCATAGTAATGAGTGTGCGCCGCAACCACAGACACGTGCAGAGGGCACGTGCGCGAGCCCAAGTAGGATGCGCCCGTAGGCGTGGCCAAGCCGGCAGGCGATGAGCAACCTAAAGTGCTGACTGTCACAGGCCGCCTGCAATAGTAACCGCACCAGCCAGGGTCCGTGGATAATGAAACGTACGCAGAGTATGCAACATAGTACCCGTTCACACAAAACGGAGAACCAAACATTAACCCACAAAGTCCAAATTGTACCCATCCAAGGAACAAAGGATACGCGTAATACCATGTCCGTCACGCAATGCACTGTCAGTGGGCATACCCAGTGAAGGTGTACAACAGCATGTCAGCGCGCCACACCTACACAGAAGTAGCCACATGGGCATGGTCACCAGCAGTAGTGAGAGTACACAGCCGGGTAGCCGTGTCGATATAACAACCAGAAGGAAACCAGATACCCTAAACACAGACAAACATGTGCATAGCAACATGTACTACACCCAGCAACGTGCCGTGATACACATAGGATGGCGTATGCCTAAGCGTAATATCCAGAAGCAGAACCCATGCATGCAAATGTAATACACAACAGCCCCGTCATAGCACGTACCCGCACCCATGTACGACCGAGCACCCAACCCAGCTAGCAGCCTTGCGCAGCTGCACACCTACACACAATGGGTATACCTGAAATGTAGTAAGAAGTATTGTCCTAGGCAGTGCCACGCGGGCAAATATGTACCCCACATGTTAACATCCCACCTGAGGTACAGATATCCAAATGGCTGCATGTGAATGTGTCGGCAGAATGTGTACATCCCGCATGTGGTATGGACCTGTCGAAACCCCATAGGCGTGCACACGCCACGGTGCCCATAACTGTACACATCTGGACAAGGCAGTATGTTCAGCCACCGTACTGATGATTAGCTATGCAGACATGTCAAACACAACACATATGGTGGAACATCTGCCCACAAAGCAGGATGCCCCAATAGGGTGCCACATGCACAGAAGGTGAAGGTGGGATATCACACGTTGAGAATAGTGTTGCCGGATGGCCAAACACCCACGGCCAACGCAAAGGATGTAATAACATGTATATGCCTGGATGAATGGGTATGTCATAGCATGGGAATAGGCCAAGCTATCCAACATAATAGCCATGCATACCAGATACAAACTGCCAGTAACACGCAGTAGTAATGCAGGAAGGCATACACGACTGTGGGAATAGCACAGGACATATGGCATGTGCCAAGTGTTGACACATGACACAAATGTCCAGGATGGGGCTCCCTGCAAAGAGGAACATGTGTCAACCCCACCCCCCACAGATGTACCGGCAGTGGAA
Organism: Protopterus annectens; assembly: GCF_019279795.1. Taxonomy (NCBI): domain Eukaryota; kingdom Metazoa; phylum Chordata; order Ceratodontiformes; family Protopteridae; genus Protopterus; species Protopterus annectens. Next base: position 696,936,964 of record NC_056729.1, on the reverse strand, counting down.
ACACATCCCAAACACACACCAACACTACCGTCCATCCCACGATAGCAATGGAGGCTGGTCAAAGACCACCATGACGCGTGCACAAACAGGGACACGTGTAACCATTGCCCTAACAACCCCCCACAGGCCAACGAATAATAGTATGGACATATGCATGTAATGCTGTGAAGGATGTGTGGTAGTCCTCAGTATCACAGAGGTAGGTACACAGATACACTGTAATCAACTGTGACGTATGTGCACTGTACACAGTATACCTGCAGGTAATACATAGTTCAATCATGTGCCACAGAAATATACACATATGAATGAGGATAGGGGATAGACAAGTGTGAATGGGACAAACTATGAACACAGGTTCATAGGTCCATAGGTACATAGTAGGCTATCTGCCCAAGGGCAGCTATAACCCTAGCCCATAGTTATGTTGTCTTTGCCAACCCTCCAGTCCGAAGATAACAATGCCTATTATATTGCTGTACCTCTGTCAAGCAGTGACAATGAAGTAATTCCTGGGGTATATCTGCAATCTCCCATCCATTGGTCAAGATCCCCCTCGAACAAGGCCAGCGAGGTGCTCTGCCTCACATGTACTGGGATGTTGTTCCACAGCATAGTGAGTGTCTGGGTGATGAATCTGTCCCTCCAACACATTCTATTAATGACCGTGTCAAGGTTCATGTCACCTGCCCCTGTGGTTCTGAGGGATGTAGATCCATTAGGTGAAGCATAGTCATCAAATATGGGTCGACATGGCCTTGTATGTCAGGCACAGGTCACCACTGAGCAAGTGGTATGTGACTGAATGGAGCAGGAGTCCTTTCAGTCGGGCAGCATAACACAAATCCCTGACACCCTGCATCCATTTGACGATGAACCTATGGGGCCTTCCCAGCTGCTGCAGGTGTCGGGTCAGATACCTTCCGAATGGGGCAATGTACTCAATCATAGGTCTAATGAGTGATGAGTACAAGGAGACGATGACCTCCCCTGATCTAGATGTGAATCCCTGCACGATCAGGTGTGCAATGTAGAAGGTCTACCTAACTACGTTAGCAACGTGTGTGTCGAATGGTGACTGACAACCTGGGTCCCCAGATCCCTGGTAACTCCCTCTGTGCTCAGTGGATTGCCACCTATATGGCAGCTAGGGGTAACCTTGTTCTTCCCGAAGGATATGACTATGCATTTCCCGGCATTTAGCTGTAGGCCATGTCCCTGGCACCAGATATCCATATCTGTGAGGCCCTTCTGAAGGATATCTGTGTCAGATGTCCGTCCCACTATGGCACCCAGTTTGCAGTCATCTGCAAACATTGTCAGCCATAACCCCCCTGTGTTTGCTTGTACTTTGGAAATGTAGATGCAGAAAAAGAGTGGACCCAGGACTGAGCCCGTGGGACACCGCCTGTGACCGGCTGTGAGTCTGACATGGTGCCAGCAACTATGACCGTGTGGGTTGTGTCACCTAGCCAGTTTGCAACCCATCCTGCGATGTACGGGTTCACATCCAAGCCGATGGGTTTATCAATGATACCTGAGGGGGGTATTGTGTTGAAGGCCTTTGCCAGGTCGAGGTAGGCTGTATGGACTGCCTGACCCTCATCAATGGCCTCGGTGACTGTTCCTAAAATGTCAACCAAGTTTTAAACGCATGATCTGCCTTTGACCAAGCCAAACTGGGTTGGATGCAAAGTATGCAAGTCCCCTATGTCGTCATCTATGAGTTCCATTATGATCCTTCCCCATGGCTTTGCAGATAAGGCTTGTCAAGCTAATGGGATGGTAATTACCAGGGTCAGTGGAGGCACTGCCCTGTGAAGTGGGACTACAGTCGCATGCGCCACAACTTGGGCGTTACCTGAGGTGAGGCTAAGATTAAACAGCTGTCCTAACTGTGGGTCTAATTCCTCAATGAGTTCGTGGAGTACACAGCTGGGACACCATCTGGTCCCATGGATGCTGTGTTCACTGCCTTGGAGAGAGCATGTCCCACCGGGGCGTTACAGAAGTTTGGGGGCCCACAATCCCCTGGAACAGACTTCTCCCCTTGTGGGGAGAGATGTTTGCTCCGAACCTGTCAGCCTGTATGTTGGCAATGTGTGTATGTTCAGTAAACTTCACATCATTCTGAACCCAGTCCGAGCATATCTGGGAGTGTCCTCCCAGGTGTCCAACATAGCTAAAGAAGGCCGTATGATTGTCTGTCGAGTCCTTGGTGATATATCTGTCGGATTTGCCCTGGATGATGTCATGAGAGCTTGTAGTTCTTCACATATAATGAGCAAGGGTGTCATACCTTACAAGGATTCTGCTCTGTCTTGTAGTAGCTACCTCCTTTGTTGTAGAGCTTGTGTATGGCTGGGGTACACCAGACTGGATGCTTGGCATTGGTACAAAGACTCACAGTTGTGTAAGGGATTGCCTGATCCATGCAGTCCTGTAGGTGCTGGTAGAAGGCACATGTAAGTGATTCAGTGGCTTGAGTAATGTTTACCACTGGCTCAGGGGCCTTAAAGGAGACCACACTAGTGTTTAGAAGTGTGAAGTCGGCTTTTGAGAAAGCCATATGTATGGTAACCGGCACCACCCACAGCATTGTATGCCAATAGCAGAAGCTATTGTCCAAATAACATATTATTATTTTTATTATTAAATTATTTATTATTATTTATTTAGTTATTGTTTTAGCTAATTACACTTGAAAATGCCCGGTAAGACCGGGCGAAAGTGCTCATGATCTACTTGTTTTGGTGGTGTTATTTTGACAATAAAGTGGCGATTCTTTCCTATTGGGACTTCTGAGGATTATTTAAAGCAGTTGCTAACCTGCATCTTTGGATGTACACCATTTGGTTTCAGTTTTGAAAACCTGGTTTTGAAAGCACTACATAATATGGGTAGTCAAACAGACATCCGCGATTGGGGAACATACAGCAGCAGTCAAAACCACTGGCCAGATGGACACAGTCCAACAAGTTCTACACTTTACATATGCACATTGGTGTCCATTGTAGGACCCAAAATTGATCCGTATGCAATATCATCCAGCTGTTACCGTTCCACTACCAGAAGAAGCAACAGCCGTGACTACGGCACAGCTAGACATATGCACCACCAGCGTGTTTAAGGTTGATGACAAGTGTCCATGAAATGCAGGACATATGAACAGAAATCACCAGATTGTCGAATCCATAGAAGTGCGTCCACATCCCAGTCCCGCACACATGAAGGATGTGTAATGGGTACCCGAGGGTTGCAGCCATGGGAACCTGGGTATGCAGAAATGGGGCTCGGTGTTGTTTGGCAGATAATCCATTGTCCCGCCCTGTGGGAGGGATGTGGGTATAGCACATGCCTTACTCCCCACTAATAATGCAAAGCATCCACCGGATAATGCTAAATGCAGGTGTGAAATGTGTACAGCCCTATACCAGTGTCCAGTAGGCAATTCCCATGGATGGACAAGCGTGACGACAAGATGGCACCCATAACTGCAAACCTGGTGGAATTACACAGCTGCAGTAAGGCATAACACAGGAAATACAGATAGGGACTACAGTAGACACTCCCCATACAAAGTCAGACCGCCATGCGAATACCGGCGCATACAGCACTCAATCTGCCAGCAAGAAAATGGGGATCACTCGCCCATACTGCGGAACAAATGGGCGACCTGTGGAACACATACTAATGGCACACCAACAACGCCAACTAGGAAGGTCATAGGATGGTTAAACTATGGCTCCCACTTATAAAGAACATCCTTCAATGAATTAATAGGATCTACATGTTTTGGTGGTGTTATTTTGACAATACAGTGGCGGATATTTCCTATTGGGACTTCTGAGGATTATTTAAACCAGTTGCTAACCTGCATCTTTGGATTTACACCATTTGGGTTCATTTCAGAAAACCTGGTTTTCGTAGCACTACATAATATGGGTAGTCAAACAGACATCCGCGATTGGGGAACATACAGCAGCAGTCAAAACCACTGGCCAGATGGACACAGTCCAACAAGTTCTACACTTTACATATGCACATTGGTGTCCATTGTAGGACCCAAAATTGATCCAGACGAATATCTACCAGCTGTGATCGAGACCAGAAGGAGTAACAGCCGTGACTACGGCACAGCTAGACATATGCACCACCAGCGTGTTTAAGGTTGATGACAAGTGTCCATGAAATGCAGGACATATGAACAGAAATCCCCAGATTGTCGAGTCCATAGAAGTGCATCCACATCCCAGTCCTGCACACATGAAGGATGTGTAATGGGTACCGTCGAGGGTTGCAGCCATGGGATCCTGGGTATGCAGAAATGGGGCTCGGTGTTGTTTGGCAGATAATCCGTTGTCCCGCCCCGTGGGAGGGATGTGGGTATAGCACATGCCTTACTCCCCACTAATAATGCAAAGCATCCACCGGATAATGCTAAATGCAGGTGTGAAATGTGTACAGCCCTATACCAGTGTCCAGTAGGCAATTCCCACGGATGGACAAGCGTACGACCAAGATGACACCCATAACTGCAAACCTGGTGGAATTACACAGCAGCAGTAAGGCATAACACAGGGAATACAGATAGGGACTACAGTAGACACTCCCCATACAAAGTCAGACCGCCGTATAATACCGCGCACAGCACTCAATCTGCCAGCAAGAAAATGGGGATCACTCGCTTCCATACTGCGGAACAAATGGGCGACCTGTGGAACACATACTAATGGCACACCAACAACGTCAACTAGGAAGGTCATAGGATGGTTAAACTATGGCGTTCCCACTTATAAAGAACATCCTGGAATGAATTGGTAGGATCTACATGTTTTGGTGGTGTTAGTTTTGACAATACAGTGGCGGATATTTCCCATTGGGACTTCTGAGGATTATTTAAACCAGTTGCTAACCTGCATCATTGGATTTACACCATTTGGGTTCATTTCAGAAAAACCTGGTTTTCGTAGCACTACATAATATGTGTAGTCAAACAGACATCCGCGATTGGGGAACATACAGCAGCAGTCAAAACCACTGGCCAGATGGACACAGTCCAACAAGTTCTACACTTTACATATGCACATTGGTGTCCATTGTAGGACCCAAAAATTGATCCGTACGCAATATCTACCAGCTGTGATCGAGTGACCCTGAAGGAGTAACAGCCGTGACTACGGCACAGCTAGACATATGCACCACCAGCGTGTTTAAGGTTGATGACAAGTGTCCATGAAATGCAGGACATATGAACAGAAATCCCCAGATGGTCGAGTCCATAGAAGTGCGTCCACATCCCAGTCCCGCACACATGAAGGATGTGTAATGGGTACCGCTGAGGGTTGCAGCCATGGGATGCTGGGGAGCCAGAAATGGGGCTCGGTGTTGTTTGGCAGATAATCCGTTGTCCCGCCCTGTGGGAGGGATGTGGGTGTAGCACATGCCTTACTCCCCACTAATAATGCAAAGCATCCACCGGATAATGCTAAATGCAGGTGTGAAATGTGTACAGCCCTATACCAGTGTCCAGTAGGCAATTCCCATGGATGGACAAGCGTATGACCAAGATGGCACCCATAACTGCAAACCTGGTGGAATTACACAGCTGCAGTAAGGCATAACACAGGAAATACAGATAGGGACTACAGTAGACACTCCCCATACAAAGTCAGACCGCCGCGCTAATACCGCGCATACAGCACTCAATCTGCCAGCTCCAAAATGGGGATCACTCGCTTCCATACTGCGGAACAAATGGGCGACCTGTGGAACACATACCAATGGCACACTAACAACTTCAGCTAGGAAGGTCATAGGATGGTTAAACTATGGCGTTCCCACTTATAAAGAACATCCTTCAGTGAATTAATAGGATTAATGTCAATTGACCATGGAATACACCTAATCAACATCAAAGAATCGCTGGCACCTTATGGCACACAATCCAAAACACACATAGGTAGATGAAACAGTCAACGTCGAAACTGTCCAGGACAGTGCCCAGATGGTATACAAAGGTTCCTTCGTAGACAAGTAACAGCTTTCACCCATAGGCTCCGTCAGACTTACACATAACATAAAAGCATCCAGGCTTTAAATATCCCTCCTTACACTTTCATTGGTCAATTTCTCAGCAAACAATGAACAATTAACCACAGCATATAAAGCACAGACGCAATGTTAACTACACACACATATATTAACATCTCCAAAAACATCCTATTAAAACATGTATTATATGATATTGTACTATGCCTAATACTCATCAATCAAAGATCTAACAATATATATAGAAGATATGTATATCATATCAATGTAATACAGTGGTAAACAACTGAAAGAGTGGACTAATGTGTGTTAACTGTACATCTGTACCTAAACTACATTCCTGTTACGTGGGTTTAAGCCACCCACTTCTCAAAAGAGGCTTAATCAGTGTTTCATCAGTCAGCCCTGGTGTGTGGTCAACTCTCCACCTAATAATCCATCTCAATCCGCATTCTAAAGCATAGTTGATGAGGTCCCCCTCTGGTATTATAACCTAGCCTTTGTAAAACACTGAATGTAAACGTATGCCTTGTGATGTGCTCATAGCCGTGAGGCATACGCCAATCCTGCGGCTGCCTAGGGCCCACACTAGTAGGGCCACCTGTCTAGTAGGTATGTCATGTAGGTACACCAGGATGGGGCACCATGTGTTGTGGTGGTGGGTGCCATGGAGCCCTATAGCCTAGGGCAGCGGTCGATCTAAGGCCGCTGCCAGAGGGGTAGTACGGTCTGCAGGTATGTGCTGAAGTGCACATGAAACAGTGGTCTACAAGGATTACCCATAGTGGCGACACCTGCACAGATGGCTATAGCGGACACACACACCATGCATACAGCACAGTTAGACATACACACACCATAAACAGGCAATTATACACAAGGTTTATGGCGTGTACGGGTACAGTGTCAGTACAGCAAGGATAGCTGTCTGCCACGATATCCAGCAGATGTCTCTAGGGCATTCTGGAATACGGACGTTGCATGGACAATGAGTGGATATGCATTGTACCACAGTTCTATGTGTCAGCCGTGCAAATATGCGATACATGGGACAGACAGCTGTCCATGCAAGAGCAGCGCTATGGGCACAACATAGGTATGTATATATATACAACGAGAGAGATACAGACGGACACATGTGGCAAGGCAGGGTGCACGTGGAGAACATGCTACGGAGGTCGCCAACCACAGCAGGCACACAGGCAGTCCACGAGCTGCGTCTCACCATCCACAAACACAGGGATGGCGGCAGGATATAAGTGTTCTGCGGAAACTCTAAAGCCATACCCTATGAACCCATGCGGCTGGGAGCATAGACACACACACATCTGGCAGGCATGGTGATTGACCACACCCCACATACCCAACCGCACAACAGTATGACACAGGTATGGAACGCTACATGGACCACTGAACACAGCACCACCAGAGGCACACGCCCAGGTGGGTGACAACATCCGTAAAGGAATAGCCGCCGATAGCCAAGGTATGTGTTGCCAAGCGTCTAAAATAACTACACTCTACTAGGGCAGCTGTGAACACACACACCCCACACACACAAGCGTCTAAAAGCATGTTCATCTGCAGAGGTAGCTGGAAACACACACACACCGCACGCACACACGGGGAAGAGCTGGGAGTTGAACCTACCCTTACCTACATGAACTCACTACAGCATGATGCATTTACAGAACGCGCTACCGAGATTATTGAGCACAGCGCTGTCAGAGGCATACTTCTAGGCGGGTGACATCATCCGTAAGGGAATAACTGACAATAGCCAAGGTATGTGTTGCGAAGCGTCTAAAAGCATGTTCATCTGCAGAGGCAGCTGGAAACACACACACACACACACACACACACACACACACACACGTGGAAGGGCCGGGAGTTGGACCTACGCCTACCTACATGTATTCACTACAGCATGATGCATTTACAGAACGCGCTACAGAGATTACTGAGCACAGCGCTGTCAGAGGCAAACTTCTAGGTGGGTGACATCATCCGTAAGGGAATAGCTGACAATAGCCAAGGTATGTGTTGCGAAGCATCTAAAAGCATGTTCATCTGCAGAGGCAGCTGGAAACACACACACACACACACACACACCTCACACGGGGAAGGGCCGGGAGTCGAACCTACGCCTACCTACATGTACTCACTACAGCATGATGCATTTACAGAACGCGCTACCAAGATTACTGAGCACAGTGCTGTCAGAGGCATACTTCTAGGCGGGTGACATCATCCGTAAGGGAATAGCTGACAATAGCCAAGGTATGTGTTGGCGCCTAAAAGCATGTTCATCTGCAGAGGCAGCTGGAAACACACACACACACACACACACACACAGGGAAGGGCCGGGAGTCGAACCTGCGCCTACCTACATGAACACACTACAGCATGATGCATTTACAGAACGCTACCGAGATTACTGAGCACAGCACTGTCAGGAGGCATACTTCTAGGTGGGTGATATCATCTGCAGAGGCAAGGCAGCTGACAATAGGGAATGAAGACAGAGTGCGCAGTCACACAGCATGTTACCATCCCAAGGCAGCTGGAAACACACACACACACACACACACACGGGAACCAAGGCACCACCTACAGTATACACATGTAGCACTACAGCATGATGCATTTACAGAACGCCACCGAGATTACTGAGCACACACTGTCAGAGGCATACTTCTAGCAGGGTGACATCATCTGTAGGCGGTGTGGCATGTTCATCACAGGCAGCTGGATGGTCACACACACACAGCTGCAGGGCATGCTCAGACACTTAGACACACACAGTGCAGACATGCATACACAGTGTACACTCATGTACAACCATGCCCTCACAGCATGGGAGACAGACATGCACACGGGTATCAACGCAGACGGGCGCTGTGTGCACTGTACTGTGTCCATCTACACAGCTGCTTACTGGGCATGCTCAGACACTTAGAATCTGCACAGTGCAGACATGCATACACATGGGGCGAAATCATGGGAGGCAGAATGGACCATCGTGTGTCCACCCACACAGCAACCCGCCATGCCACAGACATGGCGGCGATGGGAAACAGGCATGCACACGGGTATCAACGCAGACGGGCGGTGTGCACTGTACTGTGTGTCCATCTACACAGCTGCTTACTGGGCATGCTCAGACACTTAGAATCTGCACAGTGCAGACATGCATACACATGCGAAATCATGGGAGGCAGAATGTGGACCGTGTGTCCACCACACAACAGCAACCCGCCATGCCACAGACGCATGGCGAGGGGAAACAGGCATGCACGGGGTATCAACGCAGACGGCGGTGTGCACTGTACTGTGTGTCCATCTACACAGCTGCTTACTGGGCATGCTCAGACACTTAGAATCTGCACAGTGCAGACATGCATACACATGGGGCGAAATCATGGGAGGCAGAATGTGGACCATCGTGTGTCCACCCACACAACAGCAACCCGCCATGCCACAGACGTGGCGGTTGTGAAGGGAAACAGGCATGCACACGGGTATCAACGCAGACGGGCGGTGTGCACTGTACTGTGTGTCCATCTACACAGCTGCTTACTGGGCATGCTCAGACACTTAGAATCTGCACAGTGCAGACATGCATACACATGGAGCGAAATCATGGGAGGCAGAATGTGGACCGCCGTGTGTCCACCCACACAACAGCAACCCGCCATGCCACAGACGTGGCGGCGAAGGGGAAACAGGCATGCACACGGGTATCAACGCAGATGGGCGCGGTGTGCACTGTACTGTGTGTCCATCTACACAGCTGCTTACTGGGCATGCTCAGACACTTAGAATCTGCACAGTGCAGACATGCATACACATGGGGTGAAATCATGGGAGGCAGAATGTGGACCGTCGTGTGTGTCCACCCACACAGCACCAACCTGGCCATGCCACAGACGTGGCGGTTGCGAAGGGGAAACAGGCATGCACACGGGGTATCAACGCAGACGGGCGCGGTGTGCACTGTACTGTGTGTCCATCTACACAGCTGCTTACTGGGCATGCTCAGACACTTAGAATCTGCACAGTGCAGACATGCATACACATGGGGCGAAATCATGGGAGGCAGAATGTGGACCGTCGTGTGTCCACCCACACAACAGCAACCCGGCCATGCTCACACACGTAGTATGTGCTACGCGCCGTCCAGCATGCAGACGGAGTGCACACACCGCAAGTCACGGCCAGGTAAACCTGTACACACGCACAGGGTGGACACACATGCAGTTACACGTACAGACACAGATGACAGCACAGGCGTCACGGGTGCAGGCTGAACATGTACACACTGCAGTGAACACTGTAGCTGCCATGCCAGCACCATGTCATCGGTGCAGCAGTATGCCTCACGGTCCAGCAACAGCATGTGACATATGTCCACAAGACTATGTGGCGGTGTACGTCCGTCGTGCAGAGTACACATGTACTATCAATGATCCCACAGGTGTGATGTAGTCCACCCATACCGGTTTACATGGACAGGCGTGCTCCACACATACCACGGGCCTGACACAGATATGACACATGACTGCAGCTGTACCACAGTGAAACAATGTCCGGATATGTCACATATGTGATTTCCTGGCTGTGTGCATGGACTGCACGCAGGACACATACGAAGCCTGTGATGTACCACATGCATAACACAGGCGTACGTGGTAATACACACATGAAGGGAAGGCGGACACATGTCTGTGGTATGCACCCCCTACAGGGTGTAGTGTTGTTCACTGGGACACATACCCTTGTACAGTTTGCCTGTGACAGCTGTGATACCATACCACAGTCCATGTTCCATGTATGTCGACACACATGTCACAACGTAGCAATGCATACACACATGGCAACAGGGGATACATGTGACACGTGTACTGTGCATGGTGCAGCCGTGCATGAGAGGTGTCCGGTGTCCGTAACACAGTTGCAACCCCCTACCACATGCATACCCATCATTGGGGCCATCATATGGTGGCATAGTAACAGCACGCATGGCAGTCTGTGTGTACACCATGTGTTTAAACACCTGTCCACATGCATGTGTGCAGGTGCTGGTCACAGGTGTGTCACACACCATCCTACCCTGCCATGTGCATACAGTCTGCTATGTCGCCTTTACATGACAGCGCTGCCATAATGCATACCCATCGGCCATGCATCATCGACCATATGTCACATGGCCACTGTAACCCCTACCACCTCCCAAGTGCAAATATTGGCACAGCTGCCAGATACAGTGGTAGTACGCAGGATGCACTACATACCGCTGCACGCCTGCACATATCCCATATAGTGGGTGTGGCATTCCTAGCACCAACATGTGTGCAGGAATGTGTGCCCATGTATGCCACAGATTGGGGGGACTATGTGCCATGTGCCACACATCACTGTACACCATGGTAGAGATCTGTACCTACCTCAGTGTGGGGTGCATGGATGTGGATGGTGCAGTACATGCAACACGTCATCCCTCCGTGTAGACATGTGTGGTCACCACCATGTCAGTGTGTCAACATGTGTGTATGTCTGCTGCCTGTTGTGAGGGTGTATGCAGATATAGTGTTGTGACTGGACACTGACCACACAGGGTGACCATCCCGTACTGGTGCTGCATTGTACAGCCCTGTCAATGCCATACCTGTGAGCCTTACTGGCCACCTGTGCAAGACCACCCCTGTGACATGGCGTGGGTGCATTGTCTTGTGAGGGTGCTGACCACACAGACAGGTGTCCCCATCTGCACACAATGGTGTGTGTGCCATAGAGGTGTACGCACCACAATTGCGGACATATTCCTGTACTGGTACAGCATCCGACTGCTGCACACCATGCACCACAGCTGACAGGTGACACCTGCGGTCAGTAGCCAGCACACTGCATACGACACCTGCAGAATGTCACCATACCTGTACTGTGTCATGCCATGTATGTGATGTCTCTGTCCACCGTAGCCTGTGGCACCGACCACAGGCGTCAGGTGCAGTATATGTGTGGACATGTGCGTCATGTACCGTGTAAGCAACGTTACACTGTATCTGGCTCCGTGCTCTGCAGGTTTATGTGTATAACCTCTCTTCTTGCAATCCCGACTGTCTGTTCTCTATATCACAAAAGCTCTGCACCTGCTCCCATAATATTCCTACATAGGTAAAGTACATGTATACTAAATGGAGTACTACACTGGCCTAGAATGCCCTTGTGTACCCACTTCCCTATAGGTGTCTTCTGACCCAGTTACACAGCAAATGCATTCACGTTCTCTGGCATGTCGAAGGGTCAATTGCTAGCGACCTCTCCTGTTCAGATGGTGAATCTGGGCGTCCTGGGCACTGTTACAGGTGCCTCATGGACACGGACAAGCCGCACCTCCCCCACTGAACATAATACATGTGACAGATGCAACTATATAGCCAGACAGGGGGCTGTGCTCTCTCAAACCATGACCAGCAAGACCAAACGGGAGGGGAAGGACACCATGCACACCACAAACCCAGTGTCACATGTGACTATCGCAAATGCTAATCAAACACATGAACACACTAAGACATACCTGGAGGCACTGTTAAAACATGTCATGAACCTAACGAGCCCTCTGAAGCAGACACACAAGCAACTGCCTCCACAAGACATAGGACATGCAACACATAGTTCCCAACGTCAGTGTGCTAAACAGTCAGAGCCCCAAAGGCAACACACACAATGCCAGACAAACTTGTAATGGGTGACGCCACTGTCAGACACACCGACGTCCCACCCACCAGACTGAACAAGGGAATGATCACAGTAGGCTGCCTGTCGGACGCTGGAATCCGCCACATAACACACGCACTCAGGTCACTCCGCAGCATGTACAGGTATGACGCGGTCATTGCCCATGCTGGTGTCAACGACTGGAGACATACCACCCTGGGATACATTAAAGGAGACATAGAGGGCCACTCAGATTGTGTAGCCCAGGCCAGCATGTCCCTGACCCTGGGCAGTATCCCACCCTCATCAAGTATGATGCCACTATACTGGCTCCAAGTGGTCACCCTTGATAATGTGCCTGGTTACCTGGTCAGTCTGAGGGGATCCAGATTCCTCATACCTGGGATGACATGCTTGGCATGCCACGCTCCTTCACAAGGTATGGCTCGCACCTGTCGCCCCTGGTCTTCAAGGGTTTGGCTAAGGCACCTGCCACCCCCACAGTGCCCACTGCAGGCAAGGCTGGAATGATAAACCTACCACCCTACACTACAAACCTGGAGAACAGACAGGGTAATACTGCTCAGTGCCAGTGGTCTACGCCCAAGCTGCACACCCTCAAATGCCCTCCTCAGTATGGAGGACATCGATGTCAGTGCTGTGACTGAAACATTGATCAGGGCTGCTGAGAGCACCCCAGCACTATCAGGTCATACCCCATATCACGCTGCTCAGGACCATAACCCAGACCTAACACAGAAGGAGGGGAGTCTCCATTTCCATGAAGGATACACACACCTCCAGGTTGGCAGAAATGCACGAGCAGCGGGAATATCCAGGTGCAATTAACCATGGGTAGGACTGCCCTACAGTTTGTTGCATGCTACAGACCACCCTCCCAAACCCAGGATACCTGCACAGCCTTCCTGAAGACACTGGTGAGTATGAATGCTCTCACAACACCGTCATATTGGGTGACATCAACCACCCATACATAGACAGGGAACATTACCCAGGACACAACACCCTACACCAAAGGTTCCAGGTGTTCATACACCTGAATGCTGTGGAACAACCATGCACCATACCCACAAGGGGGGAACTATACTAGTTCTGATCATCACACATGGGGACGACATGCTCCACACAGGATGTACATCCCTCAATGGTGAGGTCAGACCATATAGTGAACTCACTGGAGATCCGCATCCTGCACCCAACACCCGCATGGGAGACCACAGTGAAGACCTCTCCACAGTGAACCACACACGTCATACGACTGGTGTGGTACCCTACAAGGCCTCCATGCCAGTGGTAAACACAGGCCACACTGATGAAACCCTTACAAATGCCTTCTATGAGCACCCCCAGGAATGTCTGCACCAAGCGATCCTGATAACATCAGGACCTTGTCCACCAAAGGCAGGCACATGGTCTGGTGGACCCCAGCCATTGACAAACCATACAACAAGAGTTGAAAGCTAATACATGACAGAGCAATATCAGTACCAGGGAAGGCATCACTGATTAATACCGCGTTAACATACGATCACTCATACAATCATCCAAGGCCGCCTGTGGGACTGGTACTGCAAAGGACACATAAGACAACCATAAGGCCTTCCTTAGCTATGGTAGGAACATGGGTGGAAGCACACAGTTATGCCCGGAATTACTCCAGAATGGTACAATGATCACTGAACCCACAGACATTGCCAACAAACCAGCGGACATGTTCCATGCATACATCTACCCCCCCCAAGAGGGGACATATCCATCCCACCAGAGTCTAGCCTCCCAAACATCCCGTATGCCCAGGAGAGAGCTGATATCTGTTAAGCAGTGAACACAGCATCAATGGGACCAGATGGTGTCCCCAGCTGTGTGCTACACAACCTCATTGAGGCCCTCACCCGCACATAAGGCTGCTGTTTCATCTTAGCCTTACTACGGGCTACGCCCCGATGGATGGCATACGGCAACTGTGGTCCCACTACACCAGGGTAGTGCTCTTATGGACTCTATACATCCCTGCCCTATCAGCTTGACAAGCCTTGTCTGCAAAGCTGTGGGGAGGTCCATACTGGAGCCCATAAATAAAGACATTGGTGTACAGCAAATACCGGAACATACCCACATTGGCTTAGTCAAGGGCAGATCCTGCCTCCCAAACCTGGTCGACCTGTTTGGAGGAGTCACTAAGGCCATTGATGGGGGTACGTCGGTTTGCACAGACTACCATGACCTGGTGGGAGCTTTCAAACCACACTCCACGTGGGCATCATAGAAAGGCTCACCAGCGTAGATGTAGAGACATATGTCACACGATGGTTTGCCAACTGGATGGAGGTCAAACCCCACAGGGTTTGTGTTCCTGGTTCCATGTCAGACTCCAAGCTGGTCCCAAGTGGTGGCCCACAGGGCTCAATCCTGGGCCCCCTCCTGTTCGGCATTCAACTTTCCAATGTGCATGCAAACATAGGGGGATTGTGGCAGACAAGGTATGCAGATGACTGCACACCGGCCACCATACGCAACACCCCATCAGACACGGACATCCACTTGGGGTCTCATAGAAATGGATAACTGGTGCCAGAGCCATGGCCTGATGCTACATGCCAGGGAAGGTATAGACCTACCCTTTGGGAAAGACATGTTCACCCCAAATTACCATATAGGTGGTAATCCATTAAACATGGTGGACGTGATCAGGGACATGGGTACCAAACCTGTCAGTAACCTCTCTCGACACTCACATTGCCAATGTGGTTGGGAAGACATTCCACTGTGCCCACCTGGTCATGAAGGGATTCACATCCACATCAGGGGAGGTCATTGTACCCCTGTACTCTTCACACATCAGACCAATGATTGGGTACAACGCCACATTTGGAATGTACCTAACCTGACACCTGCAGCACTCGGAAGGACCTCAAACATTCCACAACACAGGGATAAAGGTGCTGAGACATATGTCACACGCTGCCCGACTGAGGGGACTCTGGCTGTATACCTTCTCATACCGTCTGCTCTGAGGTGATCTGTGCCTGACATACATGGCCATGTCCGACCTGGGTGACATGGACATGTTCCACCTCCTAGGCTCCAAACAAACACAGGCACAGAAGCAACTGACAGAAACCTCAACACGGACATAAATAGGACGTGCTGGAGGGACAGGGTCATCGCCCAGAGACCCCCTACAACATGGAAAAGATTCCCAGCCCATGTGAAGCAGAGCCCCTCACTGACTCTGTCCAAGAGTAATCCTGACGTGTGGATGTGTGATCGTAGGTATGCGCCAGGCATCATCTCTGTGTCACTGCTGGACAGAGGGACAGTGGACCGATGGATGTAGTATCCTCATCCTAAGGGGTGGTGAAAGCCACACACACTCTGGCTAGGCTTACACATGCCGTAGGGCACATAGCCTGGTATGTACCTATGCACCTATGTACCTATGTAGGAGTCCATGCAGGTTGCGGGTACCTGTGGTATGCTGATATTGCCAGATGTGCCTGTGGGCAACCCACAGCTACACGTGGGGGACTGATAACAGTGCTCCCAGTAGGCACATGCAAGTACACCATATTAGGCATACAGGTTAACAGAACCAACATGGTGCTACACATGTAACCGTCACGCATACCGTGTACACAGATCAATGTATGCTGCACCTGCACTACATGGTATGTCTGCTGCATGATGTCAGTTCACAACCCACGTCACATACGCACCTGTCACCTGTCATACACAACCACTGCAACATACACATCACGCACTATGCGGACACAGGTATCACATACACCTCTCACTATCTTGTCCACCCTGTGCATCAGAATATATTTGCATAACCGTGCACCAATGGTGTGGATGACAGTGCTGCGGCAGAGGCTTCATCATATGCACAGGGTGATATGTGTGCCAGGGGCATAGGCTGTACCAATGGATGACATCATGTGTGTGTGTAAGGGCCGGTGCATTTACTGGGCATGACTGTGCAGAATGCATGTGGATGTGGTGGAGCCCTACAGTTGTGTCTGCTGTGTGTGGGTATGTGTGTACACAGTTCAGCCATATGTGATGCCTACACCGGGTATACCTGGCAGCCCCAGACTGTACAGTGCAGGTTGTATGGCCCACTGTGTCCGCCTGCGGCCACGTGACCCGTGCCTGCCTGGGGTCGCACGGGCACTACCGGGTGGAGGTATGGAGTGGCCACTCTCCGATGACACATGTCCGCTGGAACCATGTCCATGTTGGGACCGGCCAGGGCCATGTCCACGTGGCCTGCTGTGTCCTGGTGTGGTTGGTGTAGCACCAGCTGCACTGCTGCTGCTACCGGCACTGTGTGAGTGGGCATGAGAGGTGGCACGCACACGTCGACCTGCACTAGGTGGTGTTGCTGGCCTACGGCCACGTGTCCTACACCTCACCCCTACCAGGTGTTCCAGCACAGACAGCTCATGCTTGCGAATTGACATGCCTCGGTCGAGGATTCCAACCATCTCACCTAATCGCCTATCCAGAACATCAGCAAGCTGCTGTTGAGCATTCGCCAATGACTGGATGTTCTCATTTAGGGAATGGATTGAGGCCCTCTGCAGCCTCTGCCCTTCTTGGTTCTGCCATTCAGCATGTGCCTGTGCCGCCATTACAGTCTGGAACATGCGTCTGGTGATACCAGCTGCTGCACCCTGTACGGCAGGTGCATGTCTACCAGAGCTCCTCCTACGAGCAGCACCAGCCACATGCCTGTGTGGCACATCACCAGTCATTACACTGGCAACATGGTGTGTACCCGCACCTTCTGTAGCCACCACACATTCCTGCTCAATGCCAACAGACGCTGACTGTCCTTCCTCTATGGGCAACGGTGATGTGGTATGTGTCGGCATCTGAACCATGTGCGGAGATGAAGGGGACATAGGTGGGATGTTAATCATTTTATTTTATTTATGGCACAGCTTCTGCCCGTGACAACCCTGCCTGTGCCTCATGCATATGGTCATCACTGCTAGTATCTGTGGGGACACTAGCATCAGATGGACCGCAGGAGGGGAACGCACCTACACCACCTGTGAATACAAAGACATACTGTAAGATACATTACACACATGCAGACACACACGCAGACACACACACACACACACAGACACACACACACACACACACACAGACACACACACATGCAGACACACACATGCAGAGACACACACACGCTGACACACACACGCAGACACACACACATGCAGACACATCATGCATGTGATATTGCAGATGGCATGCAGCATTCCCACACCACAGCTCAGTGAATGCAGGCCAGACATTAATAGTGGTAGTATGCATACTGCCCTGGGGTGCACACTACATCAAGCAGGTGTCATTTCAGTAGGCATGCAGTACACACATTCATGGTAGTTTGCATGCATCACCGTGATACACCGTGGCCACAGGCAGGTTAACAGTACACATGGCTGGCGTCACTTTGTCATGTACTCCGCCAACATGTGCGATAACATGTGGACATGTGACAATGGTGTCCCACCACATGCACCACATCAAACTGGACATCACAGTGCAGTGTTATGTGTACAGGCTACAGATAGAATGCATGTGTAACAAAGATGTCTGTGCAGGTGTGGTTGGTGTGAGCTGTGTACATAGCTATACAGTGGGGAGTACAGGCACTGTGCCACTGCATGGCAGCAAGACACAGGTATGTTTCTGTGCGATGCGTAACATGGATGCATTGCATTGCCATGTCTGCAACACAGTCATGCTGTTCCACAGCACGTATATGGTAGACATTGGTGGCACCTCCAGTGGCTGCAGACAGGCATTGCATTTGTCTGGTGTACCACATCAGATGTACAGGTGGTCCACTACAGCTATGATCACACTATGTGTGGACAAAGTGCAATGGTGACTACCCACTCCAGATGTACTGTGTGGCAACATGCCTGTGGGTATCTCCCATGGCCATGTTTGACTGGGTCATGGACAATTGTGTGTGATGGGCATCATGTACACATCCCTGTGGTGGCCCATGTGACATACACCCATACTAGTCTGAGGTGTCACAATCCCGAAGGCTATGCAGACATTGTGGATGTCTGCTATGTCGCATGAGGTCATGTCATGGTGTGATAATGTTGCAGACAGAACACCATGCATGGGACATGTCATGTGCCATGTCACAACGTGTGCACACAATGCAGGGCATAGGTCACATTGGTAACACCTGTGTGCTGGCCAGATCACAGCTCACTATGTGGTACTGTGTGCGTACCGCAAATGGCATTCTGATGCATACTACACATGCAGCCATTGTAGAACACCTCCACCATTGTATGCATAGCTGACTGCACATATCACACCGATGGGTTATGTGGTGTCATGCTGGTGTATACTAACGGTTGTATCTACTGTACATGGGTGGCGTGTGTCGGTGGTGCAACCTGTATACCGTGACTGGAGCAGACCCAGGTGTGCATGTCATACCTGGCCACATGGGGAAAACTATACACTGTAACATGCCTATTACTAGCAACAGTCTCACCTGCGATGGACCCATGGCTGTGCGACACGCCAGAGGTACCTGTATAGGGCAACACAACAGTATACACATTATCCATTACTGTAGCCACAGTAAGCACTGTGCATGTCACATCATGTACCTGTGTGGTAGCATGTGTTATGCACATGTCTGCAAACACAACGTAGCATACTGTAGTATGCAGCTTGTGTGGCCATATACCTGGCATGGATTGGTACATTATGTGGTGTACTGTGACACCCACACCTACGTCAGTTATCATACACACATGCAAGACTGACTTACCAGGCAGCTCCAAGCTTGTTGGTTGGGAGACACCCACCTCCACGATGGCAGCGAGTGTTTCTGCATGATGTTCCCTGGGTGTCCCCAGACTGGCCAGGAGCTCCTCCATGTGTGTGAGTGGGTGCTGGCTTGGTGGCCCACCACCTGTCCCACCTTGTTCTCTGGCGATTGTCGCGGCACGCTGTTTCACGTGCCATATTAGATCTGTGCAGTGTCGGCGGATCTGCTGGTAGGTGCGGTTGTTGCTACCCACGTTGTTCACCCTCCTGCGCATATCCTGCCACACGTCATCCCGCTGCTGTACTTGCTGTGGCACATGGCTGAATAGTAGCTCGTAGTTGTCGTGGAGCAACGGTATAATCATGTCATCCTCCTGGCGGCTGAAGGCTGGCAGCCGGGAACGTGGCATTATCTGTAAGACATAATGATGGTGACAGGTCACATTTACACTGATGTACTGGCATACTGCTGGACATACATTGCTATGACATGTACGACATCTGCACAGTAATCTCTGCGATGCATCATGGCAGTGACACAGCTGATGTGTTGCCGTCACACCATTAAGCAGTGGGTATCATATCATATCTGTGTGTCAACTCATCACACTGTACACACACCATGTTGATGGTAACCTGCTGTGGACATGTGTACCTGCCTGCACCTGTGTTCATACCAGTTGGCACGTGTCCCAATGTGCACACAGTTCTACTGTTCACCTGGATGCTGTGTATATGTCACTAGGCATCACGTATGCAGCCATTATGAACGTCAGCAGTGGCACTGCACACATACACATGGACACCTGTACATGCATGTGTTGTGCCATGTACATCTACACAGCACCGTACGGGTGTTGGACAACCTGCCATGGCTCACCTGTATTGCACATGTGATACACATGGGACATTGTGTAACCATGTGACATTAGCAGGGAGGTCATGCATAGCATGTGCGCGCTCACGTTGTACACACCAACACACAGCATCTGTGACACCACAGGGTGCATCAGTGCCACATTACTGCTGTGGACGGTTGATAGTGCAAGTGCCATTTGTCCATCGCACCATGTATGACTGTGATAGCATGTGCAGCCTTGCTGGGCAGGGCTGCATGGTATGGCAGGGTATGTCACATACATGGCACAGGGATGTGTCCCACCTGGGGGGTACTGATATTGGCAGGGTGGCTGTCCATTCCATATGTCATTGCTATGTGTATATGGACATTACACATGTCTATCATCATGGTGTGGACAATGGCCTTCTGCAAGGTAGGCAGCACGCTGCTTGGTGGGGGTGTGTATGGTGCATGCAGGTATCGCACATCCATGCATACACATTACCCCTGACAGGTGCTATGTGCTGTGATATTGTTCAACACAGTGCTGTATGTGCCCACACACTACTATCCCATGCACATGGATGGTTGCCTGGCCTGACATGGGTACCACATATGTCTACATCCAGTGCCTGCTGCCACCCCCATGTCAGCTGGTGCACCACACAGCGCCATCCCTCCCACAGGGAGCGTGGTGTTGGGCACAGCATAGGTATCCATGTATGGGGACAGGGGTGTTCACATAGCAGGGGCACTGATGGTATCATCCATCGGACCATACACGTATGACGCACACCTCACACACACAGCCCATTCAGTATGTTGTTTGCAACACTGACACAGCTATACTGCTAGGCCAGGGACATTCCCAGACGCACATACACAGATGCGTGAACATCTGATTGTGGCATGGGCTACAATAATGGTGGGGTTCAACACATAACGTGTTTGAGTGTGGCTGGCGCAGACGTTCTGTGCACATGTCTACACAGTAAGCCTGTTCTACAGTAGCCAGCAGTGATGTGCTGTGCACATGTCAATGCTGCACATTGTGTTGGTGTCTGTCTGTCCACAGGCCAGTGGTGGGACACACAGGGGTATTAGTGAACATATATGCATGCCACCCTGTACTGCTGTACTGCTAGTTTCTCGGGTGCTAATGTGTCATGGACATGCACACCTTACCCGAACAGGTGGTAGTGGGTTGCCACCCGTACCCATCTCCTCTTGTGGGTGGCTATGATCCAACACGCTCTTTGTATTGTATGTTCAGGCTATGCACCTGTGTGGGGCATGTGGGCATGCAATGCACTACCGCGCACCTTTGCACCCATTGCAGAACATGTCACACAGGTACACTGGCAGCCATACACTTCACAGCTTGATGACGGTACAACACGTGTTGTACACACATAACACATATCCTGTGGGACATGGTCATATGTACAGGCATGTCCAACAGTCACGCATCACCACTGCTACCCCTACATGACGGATATGCAGTACATGTGGCAGTACAGCAACTGTCACATGTAGTCATGCAATGCCCCCCTACCTACATGGCGTGGTACTGCCTGTGGGGGATATGCGTCTGCATCCATGCTATGGCCATAGCTGACAGTTGTACATCAATATGTGCAACATACCTCATTTGGTGTTCTCATGGGTGCATGTTCAACATGGCTCCGCATTGTTTGTGTCTGTCACACAGTCATTGTTGTACATGGTTTACATGCCAGCCATGGCTTACTGTGTGTGATTCCATGTACTTCATTGGGATACCAGCATTATACATTATAACAGTATTCCAGCCATCACATAGCCTTCCTAGATGACACTGTTAGCCAGCCAGTAGGAGGTGTTCCGCCATCTGCACATAGGTCACACAGTACGAGGGCGGCTGACACCCATTCTGGGGACAGGGTTCTGACAGCTGTGGATGGGTGTGATGCTGTCGACAACCATGACTGCGCCTGATGGTCACATCTGGATGGGTAACATTCACAACACACACCTACCTTCACGTAGTAACACATCATCCACAACAATGGACATTCCTGCCAGAACAATGTGTACAGTATGTCTGTATGACCACTGCAGGCACCACAGGTGGCCCCCAGCATGGCAGCCAACAGCACCAGTGTATATCCCGTGGAACCATGGGTTACACCATTCACAACACACCTGTCTCAGATGACCCTGTTGTGGATCACAGTGCAGTTCCACACATCATGTTACACTAGGCATCATGCACTGATATGTTGCAGACGTGTGAACGGCTGTGCAACTCAACATATGCACACATGACACATCACCTGGTACAACATGTCTGTCATACAACATGTTATTGTGACCACCCTGTGATGGCATTATACAGGCTACGTGTACTGGGACATGTGATGGCTCACCGGTATATTCACCCTCTGGGTGTGTGTCTAGCCAAGTGTACAGTAGGCAGTGGTCTGAACACAGGGACACTGTACATTGACCTACTCTGTCACTGCAACTGTTGACTATGCTCATACTGTACTTATACAGGCATGTGGTATCTGACCACTATGACAGTCCTGGTCGACCACACTGCTGTGGCACACATGACCTGTGGACATCTGCCTGGGGTGTGGAGCACACATGTACATCTTCACATGCTATACTGCCTCTGTGGTGGTGTCACATGACTGTCTCCAGCAGGGCTGTAACAGGCAGGCACGGCATGGGGTCATGTGGGACAATGCTTGCACCTTCCACTGTGCTGCACACAAGCAAGGCACACACACTAGTGCACCACTCACATTTATCTGCAGTGCCTGGGACCTGCCTCCATGCTCTGCACAGCACACCTGCAAGTACAGATTGTACATGGATCATACCTCCCAGGCACATACCTGGACTGCAACACACACAGGTGAGGGGATCCCACATCACACAGTGTTTTGCACACATACTGGATATTTGCCGAACACAATGCATCGTAGGTGCTCCATGTTCAGATACCCATGTTTGTGACCACTAGACACATTGTAACACGCAACAGAGCTTACACTGTACACCACAGGTTACATGCTGTCTGTGTTGTCATACTGTACATTGGGCCTCAGACAGCTGATACTGCCATGTGCTGACAGCAACCCACACTTCCCTAGAATGGACACCCATGTACCCACACATGCTTGAGGCATGCACTCCACCTAGCTGGGTGACACATTACACAACACATACCATACCTACACTACCCTCAGCATGCACGATACCTCCATGTGTCTGGTGTGTTAAACCTGGGGTTATCCCCTTTGGTAGATGAACATATATGCTTCACGGCCCTGCTAGCCACACCCTGGACACACACCCATCGCAGCATACATGGAACATGTGTTCTACAGCCAGTACTACTGGCGTCTGCTGACAGGGGTTGTTAATGGCATGGCACCCCGGCAGATGGACAGTGTACATAACTATGCTGACACATACCACAGTGCACTTCCGTAGCATGTACGCAATGGTAGGGACCATGCTATTCCACACAGAGACATGGCGGTACTGGTCTTTTCACAGACGCCACGGTGGTGGTCATGTTCCATGCACATCTGCTGTATGGGCACATGTGCAGGCTGTTGCACGGTGGTGTATATTCACATGTGTGGGTGCATCACTTGACAGCCATGGTGGGTCCTCGTGGTCCATCACATGCTCCAAGGCTAGCTACCTACACATGACTGCCGCACATTGCAGTGTGGGTCCTCAGGCAGTGTGGTGGTATGTCTGTGTTGTTTGGCTACATCCACATTTGATGTCACGTACAACAGTCACCCAGGCATTGCAGACTGAGATAATGTTGGCAACATGCCAGGCAATGGTGTACTTACCAACAATACACACTCTCACTCACTACAGGGTTGCAATCCATACATGGACATCGTAGTGTCCCTGTGGACACATACATGGTACTGCCATGCACATGTTATGTCCTAAGACACTGTCCCAATGTCACCTTCCGATCTCCCTAGCTGTTATGTCCCGCCAACCTGTTTGGTATGTGTCTCCACACCAGCCCACTGAATTCACTGCTAGCCTGTTGTCAGACATTGTGTACCTTGACCGTCACACTGCTGCATCTATCGCACTACACATGGGTGGCACTGCATTGCACGTGTGGGACTGCATTCGTACACCCATGACTGGACCATTCTGTATGGCACTGGGGCACATCCTCACAAACGTGCTTCACGCACTCATTGATGACCTCCATGCCTTTACTGGCACCCTTGTTGGGCTTCTGTGTGCCACAGCATGCCACATATATATGCTGGCCACCTGTCATACCATTGCATGGGTGGTTGGTGTGGTACAGAGGGCAACAGATCAGACATTGTCCTCACATTGCCCTTCAGCACCATTCCACATTCTGGTATTGGCAACGTACACATCCACCTGCACATCATACCCTGTGTCTCAGGATGTTAGGCTATATGACTCCTGGACAGGACACACAGTGGTGCAAGCATATCATGCTACCTACTACATGTCAGGTACATATGGCATTACACAGTCCTCAGTCATGGGGCCCCTCATGTTCACTATTTGCTTACATACACAACATGCTGTCACAGAGTACTGTCCATGCCTAGATATCCCACATCTACATACCTGGCACCATTATAGCTCCACCAGCTCATACTGATAACAACTGTATGGGTGTCGGTGTGGCAGATACATCATGTGGGTGTCATGGCATCAGGATGCATGACACATGGTGCATGCACATCACCTTTGCATAGCAACATTCATCCACTGGGTATCACATGGATACTGTCCCCGTACATGCATATCAAATTGTACATGGTTGCTGTACACACAAATGCCCCACATGGTGCTGTGGTTACCATATTCCACTGTGGCATGGGTACACATCTGCAGGGCCACACCTATCTGTACTGTGTGTGATGCTGGTACATAGGTAGCCATTGTACCTGTGGCATACACACATCTACACACGGCCAAGGTTACAATACCACATTTGTGGTGTACCTTCCACAGCAGCTACGACTTTACATGGCACAGCATTGTCATGCCATGATGTGTACCAGGCTCAGACAGTTTACATATGCGGCTGACAGACAGATAACACATCTGTACACATCTGCATACCACATACACAGGGGTGTCTTCTGCTCTGACATGGACCATGTCCTCCGCATTACTGATGCATGTAGTACTCATACATGGCAATTGCAGTGGGCAGTGTGAACGGACCACTCATGGATATGTGCACACATGACACATTGCATGGGCTGGGCTTCTGTGTTACTTCCGCAGACACAACACACACCATGCTGTGGAACATAGGTCCTGTGCACATCCCACAGGGACACACAGTGGCACTGTTCATGTGATAGCTCCCTTGCTGTTTGAGTGACACGTAGTCATGGTACCACCACAGCAGCAGTACTGTGTAGACATGCAGTTGACACCCACCTCTGCTGTTCACTGGACACTACCATGGGGAGGTGACACTACTGTGTACACTGCACATGTGTTTACACATGGACCTGCCGGACTTCATTGTTGCCCACATTGCACCTGCTGCAGATTGTTTGGCCATGGTTACTTGGTGTTCCTTCCATTTTGGATGGCTATTATGCTACTACTCTGTCCCATATGTACAGGCCATACGTATCCTGTTATTGTACATACCAATAGGCAATAACTCCATTATGCATGATATGCCTGTGATACTGTGTATGATGTCTGTCATATCCACCATGACAGCTTTACATTACACATAGTTGACATAGTATCCCCTACTGCAAGGCATACGTGCACGCCGGGCACATTACGTATGACATCGATGGTATATGCCCATACACATGTGTGCTGTGACAGTATACATACATGTCCTATCCCCTGCTATGGCACTTCCTTGTTGGACATCCACTGCCAGCATCGTCGTGTGTGGTGGCATTGTTCTCTGTTATGCCCCCTGTGGCAGCCCTTGTGTTATCCCAGCTGTGTACATGATGTCCCACTGCTGTGCACACGGTGTCCACAGTCATTGGTATGCTCAGCAGGATAGCACTACATAACCACCTTTCACCACTCTCTGCATTATGGACAAGTATCATTACTTACAAACACCATTCACATACAGTACAGCTTCGTCATACACATCATGCGTTACACACCCGTACATATCGTGGGTTCTACATACCTTGTCTGTGTTTCCTTCCATTTTTCATTGTGTGTATCGCTATTCCGATTTCTTACTCTATCCGTTTTGGAGTACTAGTTCGGTATGAGCATACGGTTTGAATATCCTGGGAGTCATCCTTATATCCATCGATACCTGCAACATGTGGGTTCATCACACCAATAGCTGTTCCTCAGTGTGTACTTGTGCGCATATCACCTGTGCATCTACTCCATTCGTACATTACGCATCGTAACTAGGGTATGGTTGCATTCCTCACCTGGGCGTTGGCTATTTGCCCTACCTTCGTGGAGATGGTCTGTATTGTGTTATGTTATGTGTAACTGCAGCCGCTATGTGTGGCGACAGGTACATTTCGCAGTGGTGTTAGCCGTGGATTGTGTGTGTTGGGTATGGTATTATGTTCGACATGTGGGTGTCCCTGTCCTGACGGCGTCTGTTGATGGCGTTTTGCATTCGGATGTGTAACATAGCTGTTGTATTCCTTTAAATAACGGATGCAAGTATGCATCCGCTGTTGATAGTGTTTCCCACGCGAGATGTTGCGGTTATGCAGCTGTCATTGACTGCCTGTATGTTTGTGCTGCTATTACGGCTTGTATCCCTTTGATATGTGTGATGGGGAATGTCGGAGGTTGTAGGTGACGGATACGGGTTGTGGGCCTTGCATCTCTACATACACGGTATGCTTGTCTGTGTGCTCCATCCCTGCCTGGGGAGTTGACAGTTACTTGTCTGTTGTTCTGGGAGTGTAGGTTGTGTTGTTGTCATGTGGTGTTGGTATCGCCTGCATGTGTGCTTCCTGCATGTATTCCTCCGTCACATCGGTGGTATATCTGCGGTTGTTTGTACGTGACGACTATCCCTTGTCATTCTGTCCCGGATATTTACAGTCATTGTGGTCCTGTACTTGGGATGGCCTGTTTGTTAGTGGTTGCCACCTATTCAGGTGGCAATTGCTTGTTTCTCACTTGTAGAACACACAGCGGTGTTTACGGGCCGACACGCGGCCACGAACAGTACCGGGTAGCACATGCATTTCCGCGGCACATACCTATTGCTGTGTAACTTTGCCGACGTATCATTTTGCAATTAGCATATCGGTGTCATACATACGGTCATGATTAGTACATACGTCCTTTCCATTTCATGTGGGGTATATTCCTGTGGTACATTCTGGGACATTTTCACTTTGCATCATTATACGTCGCCACACACCTAGCCAGGGTGGGGCTCTCAGTACTACTTTGGGACTACTGGTGTACATACACCTGGGGTTACTGTACTGTATGCCTACACATGTTATTCCACTCCGCCTCTCACATGGCACCAATGTACACATTTTACAGTGGCACACACATTACACTCGCACAGCGAAACACACGGCACCCTCACCGCACACATACACATACTGCGGCAGTCACAGGGACGGTTGCACACAGTACCTGCATGGGCCGCATCACCGGCGGCAGTGTCTACCTCCCCCCTCATATCATCATAGTATTACCCGCGCATGTACTGTTACTGTACTGTGGCCTGGCGATCATTCCGACTCGCGGTTATGCATTTCGGTATGTTGACCTTTCCATGGGTGGTGGTTTCCTCTTCTGTTAAACCTCCCGGATGCTCAGGTTGTCTTTCACTATGTTTACTATGTACAGATATCGCGTTACTTCTCTGTCACCTTACATCCCTCTGATTCCCTGTCTTACCTGTTGTGCTTATATGTATATGTGTACATATATTTCTATGTATGTAATTATATCTATCTACATATCTGTATATGCACATATCTACATGTCTATATGTATACACCTTTGGTGAACGTGGCAGCATACAGCAACGCCATCTGCTGTAGGACCCGCAGACGTTCAGGTGTTGGCGTTCCATGCTCCGCTGGCTGTTGGGTGTGCAGTGTTTGGGTGCTACCTATGTTGGAGTCACACATGGGGCCACCCATACGGTACACTTTACGGGTGGCCATGTTTGTGTGCCGTCCATTTCACTGTGTGTGCAGGTAGGGAGGTGTCAGTCCATGGGGCCTACGCTGTCAGAGTATGTGCTATACGTTCCCTCTTTGCCAGGGCATAGGCATATTGGGTACACCTCTGTCTGCCTACTGGGGCTGGCACAGTGTGTTCATGGTCCTGAACCCTCTGTGCCTGGACTGGCCTTGGCAGTTGTGGTGGGCTTTGTGGTCCTTCACCATTATGTCCCTGCAGCAGCGGCTTCCGCAGGATCATATTATGTAGCATGGCACATACTATGAATATGTGGGCACATGTGCC
The DNA here is from genome assembly GCF_019279795.1 of Protopterus annectens. Lineage (NCBI taxonomy): Eukaryota > Metazoa > Chordata > Ceratodontiformes > Protopteridae > Protopterus > Protopterus annectens. The sequence goes on along the minus strand of NC_056729.1, from coordinate 696,908,016 downwards.
TGGAGAGTACTGCAGGGCTCCACCGGATGTATCCAAGCACCGGAACCGTGATTTCAGCATCCCAAACACACGCTCTATGATTATTCTGGTTTGTGCGTGTGCCTCATTATGGCGTTCTTGCATGTGTGTGTGTGCATTTCTGATGGGAGTCATCATCCACGGCTCCAGTGCATAGCCAGCATCCCCCACAAGGTGGCCTTGTGGGATGTCCCCACTGGCGAATACCTGGTACAGCTGTGAGGCATGCCAGATATGGGAGTCGTGGTAGCTTCCAGGGCTGCCAGCACACACATCCATGATAATGCCCTGCGCATTGCACACGACCTGGCAATTGATGGAGGGATATCCCTTGCGGTTTATGTAGCGTCTACCCTGCTCCCCAGGTGGTGACTTGATTTGTATGTGCATACAGTCTATTGCACCCAGTACCTCCGGGTATTGTGCCACATGGTGGAAGTGGCACATATTGCTAGCCAACTCCTCCTGAGATCTGGGGAAGTATATATGCTCATTGGCATGTGGTAACATGGCATCCAGAAACTGGTGTAGTACCCTGGATGCTGATGCCTGTGAGATGCCCATTATATCCCCAGTTGGCCTTTGAAAGGTACCTGTGGCCAGTATTCGCAAGCTTACACATACCTTTGTGTCCACTGGGATGGGCTCCCCTCTGTTGTTTCTTGTTCTCAGGCATGGGCACAGCTCCACTATTTGCTGTAAAGTGTCCCTATCCACCCTGTAACGCTCTACTATCTCCAGGTCTTGTAGCCCCTGGTAGGTTACCCTTGGTCTGAACACTCTCCTTCTCCTCTGAGGCCTACGGTAGTTGTCGGCACCCTCCTCCACAACTCCGCCTGTCTCTAACACATGCTGATGGATCACGCCACGGCGGCACCCAACATGTACATTTTAAAAGTTCCCCGTGTGTTTACACCTATGGTGCGGCATTTGGGAATACACGGCTGTGTGTTGTGTGCATTCACACTTTATACTGTTGTGCTGTACACCCGGTGATGTCATAGGGTGTGTCTGTGCGGCCGTATCTGGGGATTATCTTCCGTGTTTTACCATTGGCACTGCAACGCTGTTGCCTTTGGTGTTGCATTACTCTTGCCTGCAATGGATTAGCTTTCGACCTTACCTTACTGTTTCTGCACGTTGCACCTACTATTTCCTGGCATGCATCCTGCAGAGCCCTGTCATGTGTAGTTTCTGGGACATGGCATATCGTGCTTTTGTGTGCCGCCGTTATGCTGCCTGTCTACTTGGCTCTGCTGTGTCAGGTCTTCACTCTTTGCAATCTGCTACCTCCCCTATCCCGTGTTGCAGGTTTCTGCATGCAGAGTTGTCAGCTGCCGCCGATTGGCCTTCGTGGGTTGATTACTGTTGATTGCTCATTACTACTCCAATTACACTGCTTCCGCATTTCCTCATATTCTCAACATCACCTTCCTGTATCCAATGTTGTTTGCGGGCGAAGGCCACATGACTGGGTTAAGGGAACGTAGTCATCCTCGTGCACATGCACCTCTGCGCGCATTGTGTGCTCTCAGCTCAACTATTTCCCCACACGCCGGTCCTGCAGCTGTGATGTGCAATGTACAGCCCAGGTTTGCTGGGCTCCAATGTGCTTCCTCCTACAGTGGCACACCCTCTGCAGGTGACATGTATTCCTCTGAGCCACTCCTCAGTGTATTACCTCTGCGCGTTTGGTACAGCCTTACGCCGTGAGGGGTTTTGCAATTCAGTATTATCTGCCTCATTTGCATGGCATTGACTACTAATTCATAGTTACCGCCGAACACTGCCGACTCCTTGGCAACCCTTGCACCGTGGATGTGGCTTTCCATGCATACCATGGTGTATTGTGGCTGTGAAGCTGATGTGTATTACACTGCTCTTTTATGACATTGTCATATTATTTCATTGTTTAGCACCTTCCGCAGACATGTCCTGGGGTTCTGCTGTGAGTTTCTGTGGACATACCATTTATGTTATTATTTACATGTTGTGCATGTTTTCTTTCTGCGTCTTTCGCCATTGGCATGTGGCAACAGTGTGATACCTGATGTTGACAGCCTTCCGTTACTCCTATGTTATGTTTGGGTGAATGTAAACCGTTTTTTTTTGGTTTACATTGCCGTGCCCTTATGCTACGCCTGCGCCACTTCGTGGATCGCTATACGCCTTCATTTGCATGGTGCAACACCGCACATGGGGTGTTTAGCATACCTACGCCGGAGGCGGCGCAGATCCAGCGCACGCCGGTAGTGCACGTGGAATTGGATCATACCTGAATCGCTCGGCGGCCATATTTGGCATTGTAACGCCTACGCTATGCGTCCGCCTGGCACAGCGTTCATGAATCCCGGGGTAGATCTTTATGTTTGTTTAGTGACACTATCATACTGCATTATTATTATATCATGTATAATCTAAAATCTGTATAATATTAGTCCTTTTTATTTGTTTCACTGAATTTTCATTTCCATAAACTGATGCAGAACCATATTAAGAGCAAGACATATATCACATGTCAAATGGTTAGTTATGTCATCTGTCCTTCCATATGGTATAATTAACAATTAGACACATGTGCTTCTAATATTATTGGCACATTGTTTAGGGTAGCACTTCAGCAGTCCACCTCTTACAGTGTTGAGCATATAATGGTAATAATTATGTCAATCTGAGCATCTATTTTTCTTTACTAATTATGTGTCTGTCTACTGTTATTTGTAACACTACCAAAGGTACAGCTTGTTCCACATTTCCAATCTACTGCTGTTACTGAGTCAGCTTATGCTCACTGATATTCATTTGTAACTGCTGTAAATCTTAAGTAATCCTTTTAGCTCTTTTGTTATTTTTATTGATTTTTTTATTTCCTACCTTGTTCTTTTCTCCATTAATTCAGAAGTTACCAAATCTATCTGTACCACACTAAGTCAAAAGTAAATTGCTGCACTATTATTTTCTATTTTCTGTGAACTCTCATTTAATTAATTTGTGCTCCCGCTCATTGTTTTTCTGGCCATTATGGCTAGGGTCCTTCTGTAAAACTTGCAGTTTTAACTGACATTAACTTTAACACCAACGTCATATTTTCCATCATGTGTTTTTATTTCTTTCTTTACTTTTTTATTAAGATTAAGCTAAACATGGACATCATCATAATGGGTAGCGGATACTTCTATCAATAAAGAAAAGTGTCACTGCTCTGGGCTTAAGAAATCATTGAGCAAAGTACACTTTCTGTCTGGCATTGAGTTTCATCACAGTGTATTATCTGCCCTTGCAAATACATATTAATAAGTTTACTAACATAGAACTTCCTCTTTTTACAAGGTAAGAGCATGTACTGAGTTTTATACAAACACAATACTGTACGGTATGCAATAGCACGTAGAATATGAGCTACTTCATAACTGAGCCTCACTATAATGACACCTCTGTTGTTCTGCAAATAGCCAATATACAATGCTTCTGCAAGGGCAAGTAGCCAGTCTATTCACCGAAGAGCAGAGAATCATGCTATAGTCAGCTTTAAGCACCAGCAAACCCTGTGGTTCTGGGGGCACCCCAGCCACAAAAGGTATCTTATTTTGATATTTTATTACATGGTTGTTAAACTAATAAAAATGAGTGCAGTGATCTTGTTTACCAGTTAAGTCAGGAAGATAATAATAACTGTTGTAGGATGAAGATCCTTGAAGATTGGCACTATTACAGCTCATTTAAAATTCATACATACCTGTTTTTAGTGACAAAACTTAACCTTGTGGGCAACTGTTTAATAATGATGCAGGCTTCATGATTTCATTAAATGTTTTTAACCACTGACATATCCCTCATGACTTTGTTAAATCCTGCTTGTAGGCAGTCTCTTCACTAAAACAGATGTGAATGCCACAATTTGTTAATAATGTCTTGTTTTTTTTTCTAAACTGCCTCAGACACAATCACGTCACACTTGAAGTGTTGCCCGAACAAAAGTAGATGTCTTGAAGTGGAGACTTTGTAAACTCCAGTATTTGGTTTTGTAAAGTCACTTTCCTGATTGCCTGATTGACTTTCATTTTTACAGATAGAATGGAAATAATGAGTATGTAGTAACCTGTTTGTTAGTTATAGAGGCCCACTTTATTTAACATTATTGGTGATCCCTTGAATCGAGTAATTCTACTTGAGGCCCCACTGAGTACTAATCCTGCCAATGTCTCCTGATTCTGTTAATCTTAGGCCATCTGATGACTTCTATTTTTTTTTCTCCAGTGAGCCCTCTGAACCAAATCTGCCCAGATACTTTGACTCTGTTAATCTGATCGTGGCTTCTATTTCAGTTCATTCTGCTAGGTGTCTGACTTTGTTAACCATGCTAGGCTCCCCAGTTCTCTTAATCTTGATTAAATCCTATCAGCATTAATCCTGCTGGTGGGTCATACTGATTTTGTTAATTCTGGTTCTCAAAGCTGTCATTTCTAAAGGGGGTGAAGCCTGACTTCCTTAGTCCTGCTATACATTTGCTGATCCCACATGGGCTGGTAATTCTGGAAGGGTTCCCAGAACCATAACACTGACTCTTCGATCCATTCACATATTTGTACTCATTAATGTGAATCAATGTTTGAATAGCTCACAGACAACCACAATGTGCATTTAGTTAGTTGACTATTACTGCTTTACTTGTCCATATTAAAACAAGTGCTTTTTGTTGAAATAAGTAATGAGGTCTGACACGTGTGATGATTTTTTGACTATTCTGTTCTACATTAAACTAAGAGAATGTTACGTTAACGATAAGTATGTTAGCTTCTATTATCATATTTTGTCTACTGAATAAACACCATACTTTAGAGAAGTAAGTAATGCACTGCATGCTAATTTGCTGGACCTTTTCTGGCTAACACATATGATAATATTCATGCTACTACTAACACATATGATTATGAACTGTACAGCAGCATATTATAGCCAGAGAATAAGGAATCCTCATTTTCTCCACCACCACAAACACATTGGTTCCCACCAATTCAAATATTTCATTGAGATTTTGCCACCAAAAAAAATCATTAATATAACATAAAAGGGGTACAATACAGTTGGTCAGTCTTGTCTATTGTATACAATTTTTTGTGTCATAATTTGTCAAATGGTCAGATTGTTGGATCTAGTTGAAATACTAAACATTGTACTTGAGGTCACTGGGCTTGGGTACTAAAGCCAAAACTTTTGTTTACAACTGAAGTTTTTACATTGGATTTGTATGTGTGTGTGTGTGTGTGTGTGTGTGTGTGTGTGTGTGTGTGTGTGTGTGTGTGTGTGTGTTTGTGTGTGTGTGTGTGTGTGTGTGTGTCTGTGTGTGTGTCTGTGTGTGTACATTAGCATGGTTGTTTACGGGTTAGGGTTAGAGTAAGGGCGAAAGAAGGGTACAGATATGTTTGAAGTGTGCGACTGTGTGTTGCTGTGTCTGTGTGCCTTGTTTAGTGGCCCCCTAATGAATAATGTTAGGTTTAGCACACATGAGTAAGGGTAGGCAAGGGGGGCTGCTCCTAACTCATGCTCTGCACATTAGGTTAATAAACACCCTTTTGTGGCAGTATTACTATACAGCTACATTTTTATGTCTGCAAGTTAGTGATTTTTAATTGATCAGAAATGGAAATTGTTTTCATTTTTCAATTGATGTACTCATTCTTAGCAATAGCAGTTTGCCAAAAGGTAAGATTGTTTCATATTTTAGACAGTGTTTCTTTTTAATGATGGTTCACTTTTTTAAATATACCCCATAAAATAATGATGTGAGGGCAGCTGCCTTGAATCTGTTTCCCTCTCCCTTTCAAGACGTTTATTAATTTAGCTTGTGATTTTAGTAGTTCTACTCATATCACATTGAGAAAAACAGAGATAGTAATCTCAGCAATCTCCACAGCTAGAAGTTACACGTTACTTTGTTATTGTTAAGTTTACTTGGATGACAAGTGCTTAATTAAAAACAACTCTACACCCCTCACCGCACCTGAACCCCACCTTTTTAATTAAACCTGATGAAAAATTGTTTTGGGCACATACATGACACACACACACACACACACACACACACACACACACACACACACACACACACACACACACACACACACACACCAAGATAAGGGTAAATAGTAACTCAAGAACACAATTTCCTTCCTTTCCCAAGTATATAGTGCACTGCTACCAGTTAAAACTAATAAAACAAGGGCATACATTATCGTTTTAACTGTAAAATAAGACAGACTTTAAATATTTGAATGTTGGTAATTAGCTCTGAGCAACTCCCTTTTAGTAGGCAGGCACCATAAAGTTGAAGGCATGCTGGTAAAAATACATACATTTTTACTAAAAAATAAACCATCAGCCACAAGCATTCAGAGTTAACTAAGAAAACTCTTTGCTAGAAATACATTAAAACATTTCTTTTCTAAATGAATATACAAACATTACAGAACTTGCACAAGAAAATGAAAATATGTTATTTAAATAAATATATAATGTTCAGAGAAAACACTAGCTATTAAGAAATTCACTCCTATCTCATTTAACTATTAAGATATGCATCTTTACTATCTCACTTTCACAAAAAGAGCACATCTTTGGTGTCCATACAGGCAGATCATTGAAAGTTGAGCTGTGTCTCCAACAGGCATTAAGTATCTAAACTGCATTAATTCCTCTCTTTTTTCACATTAACAATCATTTTGATTATACGTTCCCAAACAGGATTTTCTCTTGACTATTTTGAATTTTATCTATTTAATTCTTCTAATTTCAAGAAATAGGCTAAGGATAGAGCATACCTGCAGTGGTGGTGCTGCGGTAGCGTTGTCGCCTCACAGTAAGATGCTGTCCGGTTCGATTCTCAGCTAGAGCGTCTTCTGCGTGGAGACATGTATGAATGGGCATACCTTCGCTGAAGGTTGTGTGTCAGGGCTGGTAACTCAGCACGTAAAAATCAACTACCAATCATTAGCAGACTGGAGTTCTGCTGTGGTGACCCTTAACCGGGAAAAGACGAAAGATGCAACAAGGCTAAGGATAGAGCATCATTGATAAATAATCGCTAAACACTGTAAAGAGTATGAGGGGCATGATTTTAAATTTATGATAGTTGATGCTTTAGACATAGACCCAAGAATTGGCCCCTGGATCCTACAACTGGAGAAACAAGAGGCACTATGTCAGATTAAACTAATGCGATAAACTGGCCAGGTATCAATGATGCTCTATCCTTAGCCTGTTTCTTGAAGTTAAAAGCACTAAATAGATAAATGAATTGATATACATTTTTTACATGTATTCATATAGCTTTACATATGTATATGTTTATTAATACCATTTTTACCTATACTATTTTGACAAGGGCATGATTTTTGGGGATTGGTGTGTTATTTGCTGTACATTTTAGTGTGTTTTTATCATGACATGGGATCTGTGGTTGAATTTTACTGTGACTGTTGAATATTTATGAACTTTATGAATATTCATTATATGGTTTTATTCTATTAGTTCAATGTTAATTGGGGGTGGATCTGTTTGTTTAAATTGAGCTCAGTAACAGTTTTCTAATTTCCTTGAAAAAGTCTCTGATTCACCAGAGACAAAAGCGCTCGGAATACTGTTTATACCTTTTGTATTTTTATGTGACTACACCTTTCGTGTCTTTTATTGAATAAATTCCTGGATAAACTGTGAGTCAGCTTATGTACCTGAACCCACTGCTGCTGTTTTTGTCATTTGGAGTTTGTGTTTTTTACTAGTATGCAGCATGAGGCTAAAAGATGCAGGCCTAAGGGTGTGGCCACTCCAGTAAAACCCAGAGCTACTTCAGTAAGGCCTAAGGTGCTTGCAGCAAAGCACAGGGGTGACTCAGTAAAACTCATATTAAACCTCATAGTCAACTGTTGTATTGTGGTGGAAATCATGAACCCAAACAAAAGTGCTTAGCTTTTGGTCAGCAGTGCCATTCTTGCAATAAGTGGAATCATTTCAAAAGGTTTTGCAAATCAAGCTAGGCACAATGTTTTATTAAAAAAGGGCATGCAAAGAGGCAGGTTGATCATTTAGAAAGCTGCAACCCTACTTTTTATCTTGATGGTGTGTTTGTGCTTGGTGAAACAGTCAATGCAGTAGATTTATGGGCAAAGAATGAAATATTTTATACTGTTCAGATTAATGGGAGACCCGTAGAGCTCAAAGTAGATACTGGCTCAAAGTGCAATGTTATGTCAGCAAAAACGTTTGCTAGAGTAAATGTTGCAGAACAACTTGATATGACAATGTGTGTGAAGCTTGTTGCTTATGGTGGTGAAGAGATTCAAACTGAAGGCTTAGTAGTGCTTTCACATTACTCTGCTGGGAACAGCTACGACTTGCAGTTTTATGTAGTCAAGAGACATGTGCAGTCATTATTAGACCTCAGAGACAGTTTGAAAATGCTCAAATTTTGCCCAAACTATTTTTTCTGAGTATGCTGATATTTTTGCAATCAAACTAGGCAAACTTCCAGTTGTGTACTCCATGAAGTTAGACCCAGAGGTCAGCCCAGTTATCAGGTCAGCACGGAAAGTTCCACTAGCTATGCAGAACAGAGTTAAAGCTGAGCTAGACAAAATGGTGCAGTTAGGGGTAATTTGTCCAGTAGAAGAACCAACTGAATAGGTATCTTTCATGGTCATAGCTCTTAAGAAAAGCTCAGATGACAGCAGAATATGTATTGATCCAAGAGACTCGAACAAAGCATTAAAAAGGCCTCATCATCCAATATGCATAGTCAAGGAGCTTGCTGCCCTCATACCAAATGCTCCTGTTTTTTCTGTCTTAGATGCAAAGAGTTCATTTTGGGAAATTTCGCTTGACCAAAAATCTTCATTGCTAACCACATTTGATACACCATTCAGGAGGTACAGATTTCAGAGAATGCCATTTGCAATAAATTCTGCAATTAAAGTATTTCAACGTGCGATGAAGCAAATTGTTTCAGGCTATCTATGTGCTATTATAGTAGATGATATTCTAGTAAGAGGCAATGGTGAAGTCAAACATGATAGAAACCTCAAGAAAGTTCTGGAATGAGCATGTGAAGTGAATCTTAAGTGCAAATTCAGGCTACAAGAGGTAACTTATGTTTGTCATTTGTTTACCTGTTCAGGCTTACAACCAGATCCTTCCAAGCAAACAGCAATTTTCAAGATGCCAGCTTCAGACAATGTTTAAGCCTTACAATGTTTTCTTGGCAAGGTCAACTATTTAGGCAAGTTCATTCCAGACCTGAGTCAACTTTCAGCACATCTAAGTGAGCTGACATGCAAAGACATGATTTGGTCATGGTCAGAGCAACACCAAAGAGTATTTGATCTCCTGAAACAGAAAATTGCTAGTCCACCAACTCTATGCTACTATGATGTTCAGAAATCAGTTACTCTTTCCTGTGATGCTTCTAAGTTTGGTCTAGATTCAGTCATTCTTCAAGAGGATAGACCAGTAACCTATGCATTGAGAATTCTTATCCAAACTGAGATGCAGTATGCCCAAATTGAGAAAGAGCTTTTGGCAATAGTGTTTGCATGTTCGAAGTTCCATGATTATATTTATGGTTGACCTCTCCAGATCAAAACTGACCACCAACCTTTAGTTACTATTTTGAGAAAGCCAATGCCTATAGCTCCTGTCAGATTGCAACACATGATGGTCATAGGTTCATAAGTTCATAGGTAGATACTAGGCTATCTGTCCGAAGGCATTTATAAGCCTAGCCAGAATGCGTTGGCTTTCGCCACACCCTTAGATTAGTTCCCTGTGCCTCTGTCCAGCAGAGCCACTGAAGTGATCCCCGGAGTAAAATTTCTGTTTCCCACCCACTCGTCAAGGTTTCTCTTGAAGAGTGTTAGCAAGGAGTTCTGCCTAATGTAGACTGGAATGTTGTTCCAAAGCATGGGAAGTCTCTGGGACAGGAATCTATCCCTCTAGCATGTCCTATTTATTGTTGTGGTGAGGTTTATATCCCTAGAGTGTGTGGCTCGAGGGGATATGGTTTTCTTTAGGTGGAGCATGTCCATCAATTATGGGTTGGACATGACCTTGTATGTCAGGCAGAGAACACCTCTGAGTAGGTGGTATGCAAACGAGTACAGCTGGAGTTTCTTCAGTCGAGCTGCATAGGGCATCTGTTTGAGGCCAGTGATCCTCTTGGTGAGGTACTTCTGTGGTCTTTCCAGCTGTTGCAGATGTATTGCAAGGTATATCCCAAATGGGGCATTGTACTTTATGATGGGTCTGATGATTGATGAGTAGAGGAGCAGAATGACCTCTTTTCATCTGGATGCCAACCCTTTTGTGATGAGGTGGGCCACATAGAAGGATTTTCTAACCACTTTGGCAATGTGATTATCAAAGGAGAGTTTACTATCTACTTGGGTCCCCAGATCCCTTATTACTTCTTCCATATTTAGGGGACTACCACCTATGTGGCAGTTTGTGAGTACTTTGTTTTTTTCAAAGGGGATGACTATGCACTTTTTGGCATTTAGCTTGAGGCCATGATTTTGACACCAGGTATCCATTTCAGTGAGACCCTTTTGGAGGATGTCTGTGTCAGTTGGAGAGTCAAATATAGCCCCTAGTTTGCAATTGTCTGTGAACTTGGTCAGCCATAGTCCTTCCGTGCTTGCCTGTACCTCTGAGAAGTATATGCCGAACAGGAGGGGTCCTAGGATTGAGTCCCGGGGAATGCCACTTGTAACCGGTTTAGAGTCAGACCTAGCTCCCACAACTCTCACCATGTGGGTTCTATCTATGAGATAGTTGGCAACCCATCTTGTGACATAGGGGTTTATGTTCAGGCTGGTGAGTTTGTCTATAATACCAAAATGGGGAATGGTGTCAAAGGCCTTTGTGAGGTCTAGGTAGGCTGTGTGTACCACCTTTCCTTCGTCTATAGCCTTGGTAACTGTCTCAAAGAAGCCCATCAGGTTTAGGAGGCGTGATCTGCCCTTAACAAAGCCAAACTGGGTAGGGCCCAGTGTTTGGAGGTTCCCAATGTCTCTGTTAATGAGTTCCATGATGATGCGCTCCATAGCCTTGCAGACCAAGATAGTCAGGCTTATAGGGTGATAGTTCCCTGGGTCTGTTGTGGCTCCACCTTTGTGGAGTGGAATAACCATTGCTGTGCATACTCTATGCGTACATAGCTTGTGGAGAAGCTGAGTTTGAACAGCGTGTTTAGGTGAGGGGTTAGTTCGTCTTTGAGCTCATGTAGGATGCAGCCTGGGACACCGTCCGGTCCCACTGATGCTGTGTTTTTGGCTTTGGAGAGGGCTGTTTTAACCTGAGTGTCTGTGATTTCAGGGGTTCTACATTCTTCTGGTATGGTTATGTGCCCTTTTGGGGGTGAGAAGGGGGTGACGTTTGCACTGAACCTGTCTGCCAGGATGTTGGCAATATTGGTCAGTTCAGTGTATTTTGTGCCATTCTGCACTAACTCTGAGCAGATCTGAGCATTGCCACTTAGATTCTTGACATAGCTAAAGAATGCCTTGTGGTTATCATTGGAGTCCTTGGCAATTTTTCTTTTGAAGCTAGCCTTGGATGATTTTATGAGGGATCGTAGTTTCTTGCTGATACTGATCAGGGATGTCTTCCCTTCTTGGGATTTTACTCTTTTCTGTACTAGTTTCCTCCTACTATTGTGTAGCTTGTTTATGGCAGGGATCCACCAGACTGGTTTCCTTTTCTTGGAGGAGTGAGTCTTGGTTTTACTTTGGAGAGCACGATCCATGAATTCTTGTAGGTGCCTGTAGAATGCATTAGTAAAGGATTTTGCAGCTTGGACAGTGTTATCCTTTAGCATGGGAGCTTTGAAACTTTCCACCTCAGTCTTAAGTAACGTGAAGTTTGCTTTTGAAAAGTTTTTCATGGTGGTTTCCTTGACTGGGGTGGGACGGAATGTGGATATCCAGAGTGATTTGTTTATGGTCAGATGTAACCAGCGAGGGGTTGACCTCTGGTGTAGGACACCCATCACCCATGTTGGTGATAACCAGGTCCAATATGTTTACACAAAAGGCAAACTTCTTTATCTTGCTGATACCTTATCCAGATCACCCAGGAAAACCACTGAACAGCACAACAATGAGCAATCAGATTTCGAGGTCATGGAATTGAGAAATTGTTTTCCACACATGTTGATAAGCAAAGAATTTGCACATCTTCTGATCCAATTCTCCAGAAGCTCAACCTCTTTATCAGTTGAAGATGGCCTTCAAAACAATCTTGTTTACCAGTAGAAGTTCAGCAGTATTTTTCTTACAGAAAACAGATTTGGTCAGACAATGGTATCATCATGAAAGTTCCAAAAGTGATTGTTGCAAAATCCTTACAACAAGAGTACACTGAGACCTTACACCTTGGCCACCCAGGAATTGACTCTACCAAAAGAAGGGCGAATGGACTAGTATTTTGGCCTTCTATATCAAAAGATATCAAGAAAGTACTTTCATCTTGTTCAGTATGTAATAGTACAAAGCTGCATCAACAAAAAGAACCACTTCAGTTAAGCCAGATTCCTGAACTACCTTGGTCGACAGTAGCCACAGATATCTTTGAGTGGAATGGCCAACATTACTTGGTGTTAGTAAACTCTTATTCAGATTGGTTCAAGATTGACCTTCTTCCTAACCTAGCATTCAGTAATGTCATTATTAAGTTGACGAGACATTTTTCTGTCCATGGTAGTCCACACAGAGTTATTTCTGACAATGGCTGACAATGGTGCACAGTTTACAAGTCAGCCGTTCAGACAATTTGCAGAAACGTGGGACTTTTTTCATGTTACAAGTAGTCCTGAGTATATGCAGTCAAATGGCTTGGCTGAACATGCAGTTCAAAGTGCAAAACAGCTGTTAGAGAAATCAAAATGTGACAATACCGATGTTTTTCTAAACTTGCTAAATCTCAGAAACATTCCTTGTGATGATCATCTTGGCTCACCTGCCCAGAGACTTATGTAGAGACAAAGCAAAACCACATTACCAGTCAGCAGCAATTTATTTGTTCCATGTGTCAAAAACAACAAAGCAATGAAAGCTCAACTGTTGAGAAAGCATTTGTCCCAGAAGTCCTACTATGATAAGACCAGCAAAGCATTTATTAAAAGGGGAGATGGTGAGGATGCAGACATCAAAAGGATTTGTGAAAAGTTTATATTGAGTCAAGAGCCGAGATCGTACATTTTGGAATCACAAAGAATGGAATTCAGATGTAATCAGAAACATTTATTACCAGTGTCTGAACCAATGGTACAGCATCTTGCCTGTGACAAAGACTCTAATTTTCAGAGTGACTTGTCCAATGTTCCAGTGGATATTCCATCAGAAATCCCTGTTCCTGAGAAAATCCCTGAGAGTCTTCAAGCAGAACATTTCTCAGTGACTGTCCCTGTTGCTAAACCCAGTCCTAACTATTACAAGATCAGGTTGCATCTCCAGACCAAGTTCCAGAAACATGGCAACCTGGACATGACTGTCTTCTTTATTAGTGTCTGTATAAATTGCATGCCTATTGAAATGTTATTGCTAATATGAGCCAGCCCAGTAAAGAGGAAGGATGTAGATTAGAGTGTGTGATATACATTTAAGAAGCATTCCAGTCAGTGGGAACATGCATATAAGAACTGAGCATGTGCAAGCAGGAGTACCATTTGCATATAAGAACTGAGCATGTATAAGCAGGAGTGTCATTTTGAGTGAGCAGCCAGAGTGAGAGCATGCATTTACGTAGTAGTCAGGTAGTTAGATAGCTTGTTTAAGTTTAATGTTCCTGCCATCCATCCTGATGTGTTTGTATGCAATAAACTACTTAAATGAACACCCAAGCCTCATCATCTTCTTAATATATACAAGATGAGCAATACCTTCTACCTCTAAATTATCTTCCTCTGTTTTCTTTTTGAACAGTATCACTGCCCCTTTCTTCCTACTCAACATATTCTGTTTCTACCATTCCAAAACCTTTTGTTCTTAGTTTCTCCTTGTTTGTCACCTTTAACTTGGTCTCTTCTAGCAGTACTGCTCCAGCCCTTTCCCTTAATCACATCCTCTGCATCCTAGGGCCCTTAATGTGATCTGATGTTACCAGATGTTTTGTGTGACTAGTTGAATGCTCTCCATTCTCTTCCCCTTCTGAGTTACATGGGCTCCCTCACCTCCTCCCACCCTAGGGCACATGTTATTAGCCCCTTTCAACCACATCATATCATTAAATCACAGGCTCATCATGTGCCCAAATTCTGAAACTCGGCCATGGGCTTCTTTTAGACTCTCCTTTTTTGTTTCTTTTGTATGATTGTTTAGTAGTTCACCACTGCCTTTATATGCATACCATCTTCCAGAGTGGATTTGCTCCTCATGGCCCAGAAAGTCCATTCCTGTGTTTTATATCATAGAGCTTGCAGGTTACATGCTTAGGAAAGACTCCTGGCTATGGCTTTTCATTCCACACATTCAACCTTATCTCTTAATGGAGATTATAGAGTCATAATAAAGTTCTCTCTGATGTGATGCTCATACTTTCATCAGGGATTTTTCTGGTATCTAGTGACTGATAGGTTATTTGTGCTGGATCCATTCTTCTAAACATTAAGCTGATCTCTCAGCCTTTGTATTTCCACATTCTTTAACATAACTTTTTCAAATCAGGCAGCCAGCTAAGTAAGTTTCTGTGCTTCTTAAGTGCCTGCTCTCTCTGGTGTCCTCCTCCATTCTTTAAAAAGATATTATTAATAAGGTAGGTGGGATGGTAACTGTCTGTGCCACTTTCAGTGAAGATATAACTGCAGCAGGAGTAGGCACAATTTCCTGAAGTACAGGTGGAGCTGTTGGCTTCATCTCCCCAGTGTCACTCTCCACAATCCTCAGACAGGCACACTGCTGTTGCTTGGCTCTCCCAACAGGGCGGCTGCCCCCAGCCTCATCCATAGAGCAGTACTACCCATTGCTCCATGTCCACACTGGGTCTACCAGCAAATCAGTACCCACCAAACGTACTCTGCTTACCGCTGGGGCCAGTTGCAGAATCTAAGAGTGTCCTGTGGGTCTCAGCCCTAGCCACTATCCCCCTCCCCTTACAGTTCTGTGGGGAATACTCAAGGAGTGGGCATGCAGTGGGGGTATGCAGCATATCACTCCACCTCCATAGGCTGTAGTCAGGACTTTATCCCTTTATGCCTCTGGAGTGATCATCATCAGAAAAGATGACAGTATCATACACAGCATACCAGCAGTACCACTGCACACCCCTACAACAACACCGTAAATGTGACATACCATATTCGGTCAGAGAAGAGGCATATACATGGTATAGATAACTAGTATGTGAATACTGTCACATATGTACCTGTCAGTGTCATAGTCATATCAGACATGACAGTGAGTATGACAACATGCAAGAAAATAACTAACATATTGCACTGCAAGGTTGCTAGCAGGCCACCACATCTATACCAGTGGAACATGAATGTGGAGTAGCTGTTCACATGTGCAAAGTCAACATGACATGTGGGGATGTCTCCATATTGTGTAATCTTGTCTGCATGGTTTATCCCTGCACTAAACATGTAAGGCACACTCCCCTGTGACACTCTAGATCTAGACACCATGCACATATACTAAATAAGACATGTCAAGTGTGTAATAACACAGAGAAGACTGTGATGTGCATCCTATCAGCTTAAGATCTGTCCTGTTTGTGTATGACATGTATCAGCCTATATGGAGACAGTCTGTCAGTGGTACTGTCCACAGAAACACTGAATGGATAAACACAGCATAATGATAGACATGATGGATCGTTGTTCATGTAGTGAAGGTCGTTGTATACTACTGACCACAATGATGGCTGACAAACATAAAGACAGTCTACAATGTGGGAATCCAATACCAAGTCCTAAACCATATCAAACAGGTGTTACCACTTTAGTGAAATAATACATCAGCTGTAAGTGTGACTATAAATTCATGCTTTGAGACATAGCAGTTATTACATAGAGATGTGTGCATAAACATGCACTTCAGCACATGTACAGTATATTTTCTCCTCTTTATATTTTAATGTGGGAGAGAAAAGCAACGGCAACATTTTTAAACACCTTTATTAAATTCATATATTTTTAACAATGACATGGAAGTGCATACATTAAGCAAGCAATAATGCCCAACAGAGTGGGCATTATCAGGAAATGAACACCCACCACAGGCAGAGGGTCATCCTACCCCTAGAAAAATATTTCCCTCACTATGTCGAGCCTGAAGAGCATCTCTTAGAGAATGAGCTATCTGTTAAATTGTCTTGTATATGGTTTTTTTTTTATACTATATACTTTTTTATGTTTTGATTTAAAATGGCTCCACTGCTTAATATTTCAACCTCGCTGTAACATATGTAATTGCTGTTGGAGGATGTATTCAATATCCCGTATATACAAGTTTTGTAAGCACTTAATGTCTAAGACAGACATACACACATTCAGAAACATCAACAGACAGACAGACACACCAATATACACAGACACACACACACACACACACACACACACACACACACACACACATTACTTTTTTCTTTATTTTCTTGTTTATTTTATGCTTGCTAAACAACCGCAAAGCTGCATAAAGATGATGGACTTTTGCTTTTTTCTGTCCAAGCTTTATGGTAGCTTAATATGCAAACTTGCTTCTTACTGGGCTTTATCGGAACATCAACACACTGCTGAATAAAATTCATTTTCCATAGTGTGACAATGCACATTTTGCCCGTTCCCTAACAGAAAAGAAAACAAACAAAAGCAACATTAGCAGTAGGCCCATGACTTAATAGTATGAGTTTAATTATTCTTTTTCTAGTATCCAAAAGACCTGCTGTACTATGGCTTCTTTTTCACTCTCTGCTTAAATGCTGCTGCAGTCTGAAGTTGCAGGTGTTTTGTACACACAAGAGCTGACCTCGCTGACAGCTTGTGCATTTGCACAACATAGTGTTATTCAATAAATAAACAATAAATACTTAGATGCAGAGCTGCCGGATATGCATCTTTTACTTACTGCTTCAGGAGTTACAATGGTATAACCACTGAGGCAGAAGGGTTAAAACTCAAGAAAAGAGGTGGTGCAATGTAAAAACAAAGCTCCACCAGGATACACAGGACTATAACAAAAAAGAAAAACATACAAAAAAAATATTTCTGTGGAAATGTAGGAAAGCTTCAGCTGATAGGAAGGGTGCTTAAGATCAGCATTGTCCATGCTAGGGTTCTGGTGAATGCTACATTACTGGGAATACTAAAAGTCCAGAAGGCTGTGAGCTCATGTGCCAGAGTTAGCTCAACAAATAGGGTACATAGTTCTCAAACTGAATGCTTACAAAGACCTAAAGAAAATACATTTTACTCAAATAGAAGTTACAAGATGTGCTTCACTCAAAAAGATGATGTAAAATGCTCTTCAACTTCTGTAGCTGAAGAGGATACCAAGCCACATTAAAAATATAGATAGCATTATTAGGCTGCCTAGAAAGGTATATTTTTCTGATAATGTAGAAACTATAAAATTAACACTTGGTGACAAAGTTTTTTTTATGCATTCCATGGAAGTTAATAACATCATTAATAATTTTGGGCTTCAATTTACTGAAGTAGAAATTAATGTTTTGAGACTAGGGTTGAACATTTTTCACATTTTCCTGCTGACACTAGGTAAAAATAGATTTATTCAGACTTTTTTGCAAATTATATCTGGCTGCATTTTGGACTGCAAAGAATTGTTTGTGTCTTTCGGCTTTTCCCGGTTAGGGGTCACCACAGCGGAACTCCGGTCCGCTAATGATTGGCAGTTGATTTTATGTACTGGCTTGCCAGGCCTGACACACAACCTTCAACGAAGGTACGCCCATTCACGCATGTCTCCACGCAGAAGACGCTCTAGCTGAGAATCGAACAGCGTCTTACTGTGAGGCGACAACGCTACCGCAGCACCAAAGTAATTTATATATGTTCTGCCTGAAACTGATATGAACTGTGTACGGATAATTTAGATGAAGATAATGATTTTTGTCACATTTTATTTGCTTTGTCTTTTTTAGTTTTCGGTTAGGCGAACTCCCAGTCCGCTGGCGATCGCTAGTAGAGTTTGCTGGCTTGCCGGGCCTAACGCATAAACCAAGCAACAACGGCGAAAAGCTATTCATCACGCATGTCCACACACAGCGCTTTTAACTAACTGAGAATCAAACGGGCAACGTCTAACTGTGAGGCGACAATGCTAATAATTATGGTAAATTGATATGGGCTCAGTATGGATAGTTTAAATGAAGATGATGAAATTTTTACATTTTATAATTATGGTGAATATGTGAGGAGATGACGTGCCTAAAATGGGTAGTAGCATATACACTGTGGGACAAATGAGGAAATAAGGACATCAGTGCAGAAGCCAAAGTGGCCCTAGTTATAGAGGTCAGTGGAAACAGATTCAGGAAAATGTGCAGAAAAGCAGATGATAAACAGGAAGAAAGCAAAAGGTGATGAATCCAACTTAGAGCTGGATGAATTGCATGAAAGAAGAACTGTAATAGTAATGCATGAATATGAAGAGGGTAGGAGAGTGGCTATGAATCTAGAGAGGCAGTGACAATTGATTTAGCACCCCAACCCCATGCAGAAAATGGAAAAACAACTGATGATGCTGAAGGTGTGTTAACAACTGATTATGCTCCTCTTGCCAGTGACTATATTGAAGTGAAACTTTAATTTATGCTTGCTTTCAATATCAAGGCTACGAAACATTTTCTTCTATGCTTACATTTGAAAGAGAAAAATGTTTCAGATATAAGAAAAAATGGAGTTTAATTTAACAAAACAAAATGGAATGCCTTTCAAAATCTTAAGAAAAATGAACAGTAATCTTTAGGTTGACAAAGGAAAGAAGCTATTTATATTTAACTGACAATTAATAATTGTCAGCAATACTTAGTTAGGTCTGAGTTTTCATTTGTAAAATTCTACTACATATGAACTTCCTAGTAAGTAAATAAATATATAAGAACTTTGTTGTGCAATTTAAAAAAAAGGCAAAGTATCTTCTTGGGATACTTCACTTCTCTAATAAGTATTTTTGTTGCTATTTAAAAAATGTATTTGTATTTTTAAACTATAACACTGTTAAGCCTAATGACTGACAAGAGAAGAAAGCTGGAAGTACTTAATTAGATATACATGGTTTCTCAGTAGTATATTCAGCTTTTTTAAAACCGTGGTGTTTTGTCATATCCTCATGAAAGCTCTGCTGAGGGGCTAGGGTTTTCTAGTGTTTTTAATGAACTATTGCTGTTGTATTTGTCATTGTTATATATTTTTTGAACACCTTTATTGAATTGTCACTTAAGTCATAGAAAAATTTACATTTACATATAAGAAAACTAAGAGGCCAAGAATGCATTTTGACTCCAGGCTATATTACATATGGTCTTTTGTATAATTATCTTCAGTCCAACTTTACATAAATTGATCAATGCTTGCCTTCCCTTAAACCTTCCTCCTCCTCCAAAACATTATTCTGCATGTATTGTTCCCAGAATTTTCATTTTTCCTGTGTAATTTGCTCTTGCCCTTTTCTAAGATTCCATTTCCAGTCCTTTTATCTCTTTTACAATATTCAGTACTTCAAATACACTTGGTTTAGACTTTGATTTTTATTTTCTAGTAATTGCTTTTTGGCAGTAATTAAACTTAATAAGTCCTTATGTCTAGGCAATTTGTATCCTGTATCCCATTAAAAAAAATTGTTAGTTACACCCATTTGCTCAACCAATATTTCTGATAGAGTACTGTGTAGGGAATTTTTAAAGTCTTCCAACTCATTACACTTCCAAAACATATTTTCCCAGTTACCTCTTTCTTTCCCATTGCACCTCCAATATTTGGCATTTACTTGAGGAAAAATTATTCAGAGTCAGTCTGGGGTATAAAAATACCTACGCAAACATTTCCAAAGCAAAAATCCTAAATGTTTTAGACTCTGTTGCATATTTGGGAGCCATACATATGTTCTCCCATTGTTTCCTTGTGATTTGCTTGTCCAGTCTCTCTTCCCTGTCTTTTTTAACCTCCTGTTATTGATTCTTATAGTTAACGTGCAGTATTGTATATGCTCTACTAATTATCCATTTTTTAACACCAGCTTCTGTTCTACATTCATCCGAAAACTCTAACAGAGCAGGTCTTTCACTTAGGATTTTCTTTTCCTTTCACTTTGCCTATATTCTAATATCAATCCCACATAGGGAAGACAGTCTCTAGCCTGGAGTCAAAATACATTTGTGGCCTCTTTCCATGCTACTACTTTTCCTTCTCTAGTTATTTGTTCCTAATACCTTGTCTCCTTTGCCAGTTTCCTCCAGTACATTCCACCCCCCTCTTGCCTACTGTCTGTACCCCTACTTGCAGTCATCCCTATTGACAAAATTTCCTTTCTCCATTCTCATGTTGACTTAGTTCTTAGAATAGTTTCTGATACTTTATGAATATAATATTCTGTATGGTTGTTGTTATTCTCCTTAAGGATCTACATCCAAAATTCCACTCTCTTCTTAATTCTTGAATTTACCCCTGCTTCATCATCATCCCTTTCCACCTTTTGTTATAACTTTCTGCTTGTGTTACATGTATGAGTCTTAACTGTGTAGCTTTAAAATATCCCTTCAAATCAAGTAATCCTAAACCACCTTGTTCTACAGGTAGGATCAACATATCTTGCTTGACCCTTGTTCTCTTCCTCTCCTAGATAAAATATTTTGATTCTTTATTAATTAATGTCCTCAACTTTTCCTCTGGTCAACAAAAATATGTCTGACCTGTATATAAAACTAAAGGGACTAAAAACATTTTCATTGCTTGTATCTTGCTATCCATACCCATAAATAAGAGCTTCCAGTTTCTCAGTTTTTGTAGTCTCTTGCCACATATCCTTAGCTACCATAACAGAATCCTTTTTAATCTATACTCTTAAGTACTTCATTTTATCATGTCAATATAAATATGTGAATTGCTCAACTAATTAATGTGTGCGTACATTGTTTACATCCCAAGAAGACGTGAAACTGTCTCAAAATGTTCCACAACACTGTGATGTGCTTTTCTGGTTGTTATCAGGTACAAAATAATATCATCTGCAAATAAAGTCAACTTTTCTTGATTACCATACCAATTATATCCTTGAATTTCTGAGTCCCATATTTTATTTGCCAATAGCTCAGATTTAATGTAATTAACAAAGAGGAAAGAAGACACCCCTGCTTAGTTCCTCTGTTCAGACACAACTTATCAGAGAGGACCCCATTCTCTTGACTTTAATTTTTGCCTCTGATCCCTCATATATCCTCTTAATTAACTTTAATATCGTATCAGGGAATGCAAATATTTCCATTGTCCTAATCATAAAATCCCAGCTTAGGCACTTTTTCTGCATCACAACCCACCAAGAACATGTTCTTACATTCTGTGTATGTATATGTATATGTATATGTATATATATATATGTGTATGTATATATGTATACATACATATGTATATATTTTTATGTTCATATTCATCATTTATATATATTTTAACAGGGACATATTCATCATATATGCTCATCATATATATGCACATACAGTTTTATTTACATACACGGATTTCATAATATATATCTTAGTCTACTGTTATACGATCTCATAATTTATACATGTATCACATATATTTACCTTTATTTCATATATCATATATTTTCTACATACATACATCTATAATTATATTATATCCATATTTACATTCGTATTTATTTATTTATATTTATATTTATATTCATATTCATATTCATATTTACATTTATATTTATATCTATATTTATATCTATAATGACCTATATATTTCATTTTTTCATCTATTCATAATTCACACTTCATATATACATTCATTCACTCATTTATATATTATTGGTATATCCCTGTACATTTAAGATCTATATATATTAAATATGCAGATACCTATATGGCTCATTCAGATATATAAGTGAAAACATATAATTATGCCCATATACAAATTCTATTTTATTTGCTTTTTATACCCTTTATATTTATATGCATATTTTTAAATCCCCTTTTTATGATGTATATTTTATACATTTTATATCATATGGTTTTTCATACACTTCTACTCTTTTAACAAACATATATTTGATGTATACACATTTTGCTTGAATTATAGTTTAGATTATATACTCATGAATACGATATTATGAATGTGATAATGTCATGTTTTATGCTGGCAGCGTTTTTTAAAACACACTTTATAATACTATACTCTGAATTTACTTCAGAAGCATTTAGCTGACATAACATATTTGTTCTATTTTAAAAGAATATGTTTTAACAGATTTTCGTAAAATTTTTTATACATTGTGTATTAAAAAGAATGAATCATATATAATTTTTAAAATATATAAATAATGAACTCTGTTTATAAGTGACCTAGAAAGATATACTTGAATAAGCTCTGACTCCCTTAAGAATTATGCTTCTACTACTGATTTCTATTTGATTATTCAATTATGTACGTCAGTTCCAATCAAATACTAAATTGTACTATATAAGGGATGGAATTTCACCACTTTTTATAACGATCTGAAGAAGCTAGTTTTTAGTGAAAGCGCTCATCTGTTTTTATTACTTTGTTTGTTTGAAGCTTAATAAACATCAACTTGTTTGAATTATATGCATTGGAGCTCCATCGCTTATTTTGGAATTTGGACTTTGTTTGGAGTAAACCTTACGCTAAGGCTTGGTACCCACTTCGCACACAAGGATTCACTTCACCTTTGGATTGTTCTATTAATGTTGTCAAATGTTTGCCTCCCTTCCACAAAAAAAAACCCACAGTGATCCATAGCTATTAATGTTGGCACTACCTTTGCCATACTTTTAGTTATTATAGACATAAATACTTTAACATCATAGTTTAAAAATGAAACGGGTCTATGTGAAGCTGGGTCTGATGGGTCTTTACTGCCTTTAGGTATTATAACCACAACAGCTTTTTTGCTAGGATATTGGTGCTTCCCCCCTTTTAAAATACAGTTAAAAATCTCCCAGATCTTTAGTACTTTTATTCCCTCCTAGCTTCCAAATTTTCACAGGAATACAATATATTCCCGCAGATTGATTATATGTCACTTTTTATCTCATATATTCCTATCTTAACTGTTAATTGTTGAGTCTCATCTACCTCTAACCTTGGCATACTTAAGTCTTTCATAAATATTTCCATTTGTGCTCTTTCCTGATTTGCATATTTTCCTGCTTTATAAAAAAAATTCATACAATTTCCAAAATACTCGCAATAACCTCTACAGGATCTGTGGTTATTTTTCCACTGCCCCTTCCTTATTTTTTTCTCTTTTTAACAGGTAGATGGGGAAGCACCAGTGTTTCATTCTTACTTCATTACCCTGCATGTTTATCTTAGTTGTTATTGGCACATGATCTTACATAATTAGATGCACCTTGAAGCTTTCAATTAAATGTACATGTTCCTGGGAAATATAATTTCTGTCTAGTCTAACCTAGTTATTGTACCTTGGGGAATAACATGTAAATTCTGTTCAAGTTCATATTACTGACTTTATGTCTTCCATATCAAATATTTTCATATATTTCTTCAGAAATCTACCATCATTTGTTATATTTTCCCATCTAGGTCTCCAAGATACATCCTCAGCTGTTGCAAATCAAGTTCCAGTCCCCATCTATATGTAATATTACCTGCTGAAAGCTGATTATCTCTCCCAAAATTTTCTTAAGCTCCATAATAGCAATTTTAGGTGAAATATAAATACATGCCAGCATAATCCTCCTCCCTTACCAGTAGTCCATTATTAAAACAAATCTACCATTATTATATTTTTTTCCTCTTCTATCATTATTTGAGCTCTTCTAGGAATTGGTGAAAGTACACCCCCCTTAATTTTGTCCCTGATATTCAGCTGAATATCCATCCAGAAATATATTCATTATTAAATTCACATGCTTGTCTCACAGCAACAGGCTCTCTGGTTCGATCCTCAGCTGAGGTGCCTTCTGTGCGGAGTCTGCATGTCCTCTCTGTGGTTGTGTGGGTTTCCTCTGGGTGCCCCGGTTTCCTCCCATATCCCAAAGACATGCTGTAGGTGGATTAGACACTCTAAAATGGCCCTAGGCATGAATGCATGCATGTGTGTGCCTTCTGTAGAAGGTTGGACATCAGACTGGCAACTTGACACCATAAAACTCCACTGCAATCATGAGCAGACAGGTGATCCACTGTGGTGACCCCTAACCAAAGCCAAAAGAAGAAGACAATTAAATTCACATGCTCAGTTATTTTCAAATGTGCTCCTGTAGCATTGCTATTTGCACTCTGCATTTCTTAATATAATTTAGCACTCTTACCTTTTTATCTATACCTATGAGGCCATTCACATTCAAAAATAATAGGGATATTGTAGCCATTATAAAAATAAGTTATTATTCCCACCTATTATATATGACAGCTTTTTAAATACCTATTTCCAGCTTTTAAGTTACATTCATACACTAATGATTGGCAGCTTGATCCTTTATACACCTATTTCTTGTCATATCCATTTGAAATATTGTCACATTTTACAGGACTTTTTGTTTTAATGAAAACCCTCAAACAAACAAACAAAAACATACTCCCAGAATACCCCATAACCTAATAATTTAAAACAAACACAAAAAAACTATGTACATCTTCAAATAATAAAGTTTAACCTTTCTGATTGGAACAATTGTCCAAAATCAACAGCTGCACCCACAGGCATTACCTAATCTAAAAAAGGTTATCCATGCTAAGGTACATTTTACAGGCTATGCTCCTACTTATGCTAACT
This sequence comes from Protopterus annectens, assembly GCF_019279795.1. Classification (NCBI taxonomy): domain Eukaryota; kingdom Metazoa; phylum Chordata; order Ceratodontiformes; family Protopteridae; genus Protopterus; species Protopterus annectens. The sequence continues at coordinate 696,883,006 of NC_056729.1, read as the reverse complement.
GCTGTCTGTTCTTGCCTTATCTTTATTCTTCTCCCAGATGTGAAAAACAGCTTGTATCCTTTCAGAAAACATTAACTTTTAACCTTAAGAAATAGTGCAATGGCTACCTTTAAATAAAAATAAATTATACAATGTTCTAGTAAAGGCATTGAAGTATTTAGGTACCAGGAAATCTTCCATCTCTTATTGACTTCCAATTATTTCAAGCCTGAGTTTTCACTAAGCTGCTTGCCTTTGTATCTTTTAACTTTATATCTCTCTCAGCAAACAATGTCCAGAACACTCATTTATTGCCATGACCTGTAGTCAGCTTATCACATGGAAACATAAGAACAGAATGTACGGTTGCCCACAGCTGCAGACTTCTCAACTCACACTGAACATTTACTTGTGAAAGGAAAACTTTTCATTACATTCATAATGTTCTCTTATTTTTAAAACACCCATGCTTACACAAAAACTTGTTATTAGATTAAGCCAGGGGTATTAATCCAGACATTCACCTATGCAAAAGTAAGAGAAAACATCTCAACTCTACATATTATTGTCAGTGCATTTTTGCACCCCGCCCCCCACCCCAACAGCTCAAGATTACAACCTGTTAGGTTAATCATGATTCTGTCCAGCCTTTCTTCTCTTTTTATCTTGTAATGCCTACATTTCTTCAAACTAAAGAAGAAAAAAGTACATGTTTACTTTAGTATTTTTATCATATACAACAATCATTGAAAATGTGTTACTATACAAATGCAATTTATATTGTGAAATATTTATACTAATATTATTAAGGACAAAAATTGTTTTATTTATAGCTACTATTTTCTCTTCTTTAACATTTGTTAACTGGGAAAGTCCAACTTGGAACAAAGCCAATTTTCAGTGGAGGCCCAGGGAGAAACGCTCCAGAAGCATGTCTTTGTAATGTGGGAGAAAACACCCAGAGGAAACCCACATGAATGCAAGGAGGACATGCAGACTCCACACAGAAGGCATCCCAGCCAAATATTGAACCAGAGAATCTCTTGCTATGAGGCGACAACACTACCACTGCACCACTGCACCATCCAGTATTCTTATAAACATTAATGACATGAAGTGGGATATATGCCTTTCAGCCACCCACAAATCCAGCAAAGTCAACAACAGTTCAGTCTTTTTCAGCCACTTGTTTTTGTAAAGCCATGCTTCACAAATGTGATTGATGATTTATAGTCTCACATGTATTCACTAATTTCAGTGTTGCTGGTCTTTTTCTTGTTCATCTCCATCTCTCAGCCCCAGACTCTTGTTCAAGTCCAAGGTACTCACGATTCTTCTAGTCCACTCCTGTGCTTTTGTTCTATCTCTCAAGCATTTTCATTTGGGACACTGGAAAAGATTTCACTGGCAAAGTCTCTCTATGAGCTTTATTATCTGAAGAATGAGTAGCAGAGTCCCCTTCTGTTTTATGGCTCACATTTTGTTGGCAAACTTTTCTATTTCCTCTTTAGCTTATTCTGCATCAAAAAATGACTTTGACTCCCCCCAGAAAAAAAAATATTCTGAGGACAGCTGGATATAGCAGATTGAATCTTACACCTGTCTCTCAACATTCCCTGATTGCTATGATAAATGTGCTTCTCTTCTGTGTGGTGTACAGTGAATAATCAGTTTCCACAAACACTCTACTTTCTCCAATTTTAATATTTTGCCATTCTGCTACAGTTTTGTCAGGATCAACTCTTTCTGCTGGTATGATTGCATGTTTACTAATACAGGTCTTGGCTGCTTTCATATGGTCAGGTTTGGAGCATACACATGATGTACCCTTCCAATAAACAAATCCTGCTGTGGAATACCATTCCAGTTGCTTATTAGTGCTTTCATAAAATCAATACAGTCTGTTCCTTCTAGTTTCTCTGGTACAGCAGAAAAATCTCAGCTTTCTCTGCATGCTCTGTCCTCTAATTCTACCATTTTTGAAACAGCTGTTCTTGAGCAGTCTCATACTTAGCCAGCATTTTTTTCATTTCGGCCTCTGATTTTTATAGTTTTTATTAGTTCAGCTGAATAGCTATTTAAAGCCTTTTCGAATTTTCCAGTCTTTTGCTATTTGAATCAATATACTCCTTCAGTGTTTCATTTATTTTAATCTGGTCTGAGTACATTTGATTTATTTTTTCCTCTAAATTACTGGATGCTATTTCTTGTACCAAAGCAGGAGCTTGAACTGCTTTTTGCTAAACAGCTGAGCTGCTGGATTCTTCTAGGTCAGTGTTTTCTCTTCACCCTTTCTAGCTGATTTTCTTTCAAACTCTCTAAGTTTCTTCTTTGCTGGCATCCAGCCAATGTACTTACTAGCCAGTAACTAAATTATACTACTATAAAATTACTAACTTGTGTTTCTCTCAGTTTCTTTTTTGACACTGGGAGAGCTGAAGACAGCCGGATACACTTGATCAGTGTGCAGCCATCTTAGATGTCATTATCATCTAATTGTTATGTAAATTGTAGTTATAAATAAGATGTAACCCCCTGGTCTTGCCATGATGGCCCACACAAAGATTGCTGTGTTAACTTCTTTTTCATCCTTTGAATTCTACTGCATTCTGAAAATACAGATGGTTCTTACACACACAAGCAGATCTCACTGCCAATCTGTTGTGTATTTGTACAGCATATTGTTGTACAGCTAATAATATATACTTGGATGTGGACCTGCATGATATGGAACATTTAGTTACTGCTTCAGGAGTTACAATTGTACAACCACAGGGGACACAAACACTTGCATATGTGAATATGTTTCAGTATGCATATGATAGCATTTTGATATTCTGAATAAAAACAGTTCAAAGTGTGGTGGCCAGGTTACACGTAATACTCCTACCTCCTCCAATGTGTCTGGGGCTTTCAGAGTTTGAACTGAGGGCAAACGTTCTGAAATTTTACTCTAGAAGTCAGTAAGATAGAACCTGTAAAGATTTCTATAGATACATACTTTATATTCCCTTCTAAGAGACCAAAACAAGCTTTGTAACAGTATCAGGGGAATGTTAGTTTAATATTTTAATGCCACAGAAACTCTGCATAGAAAAATCACTGGGCTAGTTGGACATGGTTTCAGAAAAAAAAACTAATGCACTGTTTCCCCTCACATCACTGCCTCATTGTTTTATAATGGTTCAAAATATATTTTTCAAAGAAACTTGAGGTCAGATCTCTCTCTGTATATTTTTGTTCATGTTCACTTTTCCATAGAGACTGCTAAATATAAAACAAGTCATTTATCCTTATAACAGAAGTTGTTCACTTTTTGATTGAAACTGCTAAATATAAAACAAGTTATTCACCCTTATAACAAGTTGTTGCTACTGATGCAACAAACTAAACTGGTATGTTCCATGAGTAAATAAGTTTTTGCAGAAGTTTTAACACTCTCCAATGCGTGACAAGTTTATGCAACAAAGATGACCAAATTATGCACTTATGCTGCTTTGCCAATGTTACAAAATGGTGATGAAAACAAAGCAATAAAAGACCTGAAGCTCAATTGATACGAGTGCCATGCCATAAAGTAAAACTGAAAACAAATACAAATAAATAAATAAATGTATAAACTAAATAAAATAAAATAAATACTAAGAAAAAAACTAGATAATTAAAAAAAAGGTTACCATTTACAAGGATAACCATTCACATGACACATTCTGCCAGAGAAGCCACTAATGTGAAAAAACTAAGTACCAAAGGCAAGTAAAGATAAAATTAAAAGTTTAATAAAGTAGTACAATTATAATATAATGCTTTATAACTAATAATGGTTAAAGTAACTATGTGCTTACTTTTGGAAATGTTCTTTCACTTATTTGCTCTTCTTTTTGTTATTCAGGTAAATATACTAATAAATTGGTAAATACAACAACTATATTGATAATTTGGTATAGCAAACCGATTAATGTCCTTTTGGAATGTTGGAGGAAACTAGTACTTGGAAAAAAAAAACATGCAGCCATAGGGAGAACTTGCGAAACTTCAAATGAATGTGACTGGAAGTTGGGATTGACGTCAGAAATCTGGAGCTGTGACACAGAGCTCTTTCCACTAAACCATTATGTTATCCCTTGAAGTATGTATAATTCTCTGATAAATGTTGTATTATTGGCCATTATTCTGTCTGCACCATATTTCTTGTTGCAGAAAGTTAAGAAATGTGAATTTTTGTTCAACACCAGAGTAAAGCAATAACATGGCAGACAGCTAAATGTTCAGAAAAAGCTGTAATGCATGAACAATGGGATGTATTCAGACTTATGACTGTATTGAATAACAGTGAACAACTAGTTGTCTTGTGTTTTATAACTTATTGGAGCACTGCTTGCTTATCTGCCTGTCTGTCTAGCTAGATATTTTAATTTTATTTTATGCAGTTGCCTTTTGGTTTACAATATTCTCACATCCAAAACAGGAAAAATAGCTTTGCAGAACCATGGAACCATGTGAAAAATGTTAACCACAAATTAGGCTTTGGCCACAAGAGTAGATCTTACCATAGCTACATCTCTTCAGCAGTTCCTCATTGGGAACTACAGTGTAATACATTTTTTGTGCCTAAGAAAACTACAAATTCTGTATACTCTGTCGATCTGCATTCTCAAGATAACACGGTGAGCTCTGACTCCTCTACATTCTGAATACCACGTTTGTGTAACCAGCTGCTATGAGGTTGCTGGATTTATGTATATTTATGACTGTGTACTTTTTCCAGCTTTGATTGTCATATCATTTCATAGACACATTTGAAGACTACTGACAGACAGCCACAACCGTAGCTTAGACATTTGACTGCTTTCAGAGTCAAATGTAGGATCCTTGCTGAACAGTCCTTTACAAATCCAGTACTTAAAATCTTTATAGTCTACAATGTTGTTTTGCTAGTAGTGCAGTATATTGTTAAATTACTGTTATTTTTTACTTACATATAGATTCACAAGCAAATATTAAGCTAGCTGTCCATGTGGGCCATTTTAAGCCTAGCCCATTTCCCTCAAAGGTGAGAATCAAACCCTGTACCTTGTATCTGTGAGGTAAATACCTTATTCATTATGCCAACCCCTAACATTTGGTATCCAGGTTATGGTGCTGGGCCATAGACCCTTTCAGCTAAAATGTGGACTAGAAGGGCAAAGGTAATACAAAATATAGCTACATAGTAGCTAGCCCATAGTATATTTGTTGAAGGTGACAAGTAATTGAAGTACCTGGGAAAAGCCCATCACAGAAACAGAGAGAACATGCAGATTCTGCACAGTGACCAGACATTGGAACTGAACACTGGACCCTAATGTGGTAAAGAAGAGTGAGATCTTACCTTTAAACCGCCACACATTTTATGTTATTAGGCTATTTTGTATTTCATTGTATTACACAGTATTTACATTATACTGTTTTCCTGTGTGGTATGTGTGCATCTTTGTTTATGTGTGTGTTTATATATATATATATATATATATATATATATATATATATATATATATATATATATATGTGTGTGTGTGTGTGTATGAGTGTCTCATCAAGCCTCAAATGCTCATAACAGGGAACGAAGAAAGAATGATAATTTTAGACCAAATCTAAAATGATCGAAAAACAACATAAAATACAACTGATTTTTTTGGCCAGAATGGTTACATATACCAATTCCGTGATCACACAACAGTAGAGTAAAGGCAATTACCATGACCCTGTTGCAGCATGATCTCATACAAAAGGTTGTTAGCTAAAACTCAGTTATAAAAATGTTCGTTCATATGAGTGTTTGCTGCATTGACCTGCAACTATATATATATATATATATATATATATATATATATATATATATATATATATATATATGTGTGTGTGTGTGTGTGTGTGTGTGTGTGTGTGTGTGTGTATTATACGCATGCACACACAACACACACACACACGTATATATATTTTTATATTTATAAATATATGTGTGTGTGTTTATATATATATATATATATATATATATATATATATATATATATATATATATTGGACCCTTTTTAGCCATGCCCTGAGCCTTTTGGTGAATACAAGTAAATACAACACATATTTTAAGAATAACTGCATAAAAAGAAATACAAGAACATATAATTGTATTGGGTATAAATAAAGAGGAAAACAGCAAGTTATACATCAGGAGTTTACATAAATGTTATACCAGAAAAAGTAAAAAAGAAGAAGGAATAAGAATTAACATGGATGCAAGGTATGCAGACGGTTAAAAGTGACATACTTAATGAAGGGAAGTGCCTTCATGCAGTATTTACAAAGAAGTGGTCTGGTCCATAAAGTATTTACAAAGCAAAGATGTTTGATTACACAGTGGGATTGCAGCAATATATGCATACATACATACACATATTTATGTGTTTCTTTCTTGGTAGTGACTATTATTTCTACAACAAAACGTTTCATTGTTTTTTTCTTCTGGAGCTACACAATGTTTTTCTTCTAGGACTACAAATCCTATTAGTGATGTTTGGATCTAACGCAGTCGTCTAGTTTAAAGAATTTAAGACTCTGGCGCAGACACACTTTAGCTGACTCTCTCCAGTCCTTCCTTTGTACTTGCATCAGCTTTTAAAATCTTGAAGTATACTTCTCCCAACATTTAAATTTTGTACTAGTGTGAAACAGACCCTCAAACTGCATGCTACTTCAAAGCAGAAAAGTAAAGGTGACTGTCTGAAGAATGGTCTTAAAAGCCAGCTGCCACACACTTTTCTTTTGATAAAGAAACTTTTTATAACCTCCTTTATAACTCTCATTCCTGTGTTAACAGCATTGCATCTTCAAGTAATGGAAAAGCTTGTACTGTCATGACTTTGTAAAGCAATTATGCATACTTCAATGGTGCCAGTAAACAAATATTCTTACCAAGGATATTTATTGGTGTCAATAAACTCTGGTTCAAAAAAGGCTGACATCTTCTGTACAGGAAATCCATGGCAACCCTCTGGGAAATACACAGAGATTAAATCTGGTGCACATGATGTTCATTTTTATGTATCTAAATTTACTCTCCCTAAAAAAAAATTGGTCTTCCTGACTAACAATGGATATATGTGAACATGAACATTTCATTGCCTGTTCATTGTTAATTGCTTTTCATATTTAACTGGAATGCATTAGTGCACAGAAGGCATTATTTCTAAGATTGCAGTAGCTACCTAATAATATAATTAGTTTTTATCTGGTTGGTTCCACCAGTGCTCTTTGACTGCATCTGAAGTGATTATTAAGACTACATTTGGTGTTCCACATAAAAAACAAACACACATATATCCATATTTAAAATAAATAATAACAAAAATAGGAGGCAAAAATGATTTGGTTCGTATATTAGCCTTCAATATAGAACACAAATTGAGAATTTCCTTTCCATTATTTAAGTAATTATTAACTAAGTAAGAGACACAAGACACAACTGCTTGCAGTGGGTGATGCGAAAATCAAACTTGATCTATCTAGTTTGTAGCTGTATCACCTTAGTCACTAAGATTTATTACCAACCAATTATTTAAATAAGAAAGGTATTCATTTTATTTATCCACCTCAGTCAGTGGTCATTTGTTTATTTATATATTTGTTCACTAGGTAGGTGGGCTGGTCCTTAGGACCTTTTCAGCCATAACCTGAGCACAATGGCAGTTGTGGTAATACATATGAGTTCAGAATACTGCAAAGCATTATAGTCATTACAGAATATAGTGTGCAGTATGATACATAGTTTTGAAAACATTTTTAAGTTCTTAATATAATGGTGAATCTCAAAACATGCACTTAAAATACACTTAAAAACTTAACAAACAGCACTGTTGAATCAAAAATGAATAAAAAAATGATATATATATATATAGCTATCTATATGATTGTATTAGCTTTCATCTAAATTTGCATTTTCGATGTCCCAAATGGACACCACAATATATCAAAAATGCTAATGTTGATGCACTGCTACACATACACAGAGAAACAACCTTGGCATATGTAAAAGTAAAAAAAAAAACATAAAAAATTGTGTTTCTGCAGTGGCAACCTTGTGCCTCTCACACCCCCTGCTAATTATATATACTAACTTTGAGATCAAACAAAAAGGGAACATTCCCAAACCCCAAGAATTGTGCAGTCTTAGAATTTGGTGACTAAAAGTAGTCAATTAACCAGATGTCAACCAAATGCACTGTCTCAACTGAAGTATTTTCACTTATATATATATATATATATATATATATATATATATATATATATTATATATATATATAGAGAGAGAGAGAGATGGATAGATAGATATGTATATATACATAGACGAATACACTGATTTGGTTGTCTACATTGATTGTTAAGGATTTCTTTAGTAGTGCACACTTTATGTTTACTGTAGTAACGTATGGGCTGACAGCTTTATGTGGAACGGATAGTGTCCCCTTATTTGTAAAACAAGTGTAGTGGTAGGCCCTTTTCAGGTATGCACTTAACTTTTGTCTGAATTCAGTGTAGTCTGTTATTTTTTCAAGGTTCTGTGGAAGGTGGTTCCAGTTGACCAGTGCAGTTGTACTCCTTAATAAGATACTTTGAACTTTTATTACTGATTCCACTACACAGGAAAAAGTTAGTGTCTCCAGCCAGCCAGCCTTGCATTTGTTTGTCAATGCAGGATTTAGGGCAGCCTGTTGATCCCATTTCCTGGTAGTTAAGCCTTTCCAACTGTTTTGTATACAAGGTATCAAATTTTGTTAGGGATTCCAATTTTCATTTAAGCAGTCTGTTTTCCAGGTGCATATTTCTAGTCTTTTATTCCTTCTCAGACTATTTCCATTGTATTACAAAGCCCAAGAGAACAGGCTTGGTGACAAGGTTCAGTTCTAATTGAGTGCTTTTGGAGCCTCTCTCTGCCCCGGGACTATAGCTACTGACTCACTGATGGTTGCTGTCATCACCTGCTCAACAGGACTAAAAGAAATTCAAGAGGGACAGAGCAACATTTCTCATCAAAGACTTTATTCTGTGTGTCCAGCAGTCTTATACAAAAATGCATTTAGTTCCTAAGAAAATCAAGATATCTGCTGTTGCTGAGGTGTTTTATCATGCAAATTCTGCCTGACATATTCACATCCAGACCGTGGGTGGGAGGCAAGGGGTTATGCAGAAGAATGTCATTTAGGCACTGTTAAAAAGACAACTTGTTGCATACTCTGTGCGTCTACAATAGCCTTACAGACTTTTTATAGATTAGTTTTATTTTTTGTTGCATGAAACAAGTTAAAAAGAATATCTAAGGACAAGATTATGTATTAAGAAAATAGCTCAACATTCTAACCCTTGCTACCTACAGAAATATTTCTGGCTTATATAATTGTATACAAGTATGAATACATCAAATTTCACTTGAATAAATCAGAAATGACTGATTTCTTTATATATTTGTCTGTTTGTATATTTGGTAAGCAAGTACTAGGCTGGTCTAAGGACCCTTTCTTTCATGCCCTGGGCAAAAGGTACAACATTACAGTTAGATATAATCATTACAACAGTCATACAGTAATTGTTTTTGAGTCATTCTTTTACAATTAGACAATCATCAGATTTGAGAGTTCAATAGGCAAACAGCTATAGCCACTTTGCTGGTTCAGGATGATTGGTATAGAAATAAAGTTGCTAAGATATTCCAATTTTAGTCATTAGTTTATTGCTCACTCACATTAACATTTAATTAATCCACAAATCATTAACCATTCAGCTACTATTTTTCTAAATATAACACAAGAATTAATATCTATTTTCATTCATCCATAGTATTTATTACAGCATTACAGGATGCATATTTGCCATTTTTATAACAGGAAGTCAGCCTTCCTGCAGTATGAAAAATGTTTTTTGTAATCAGAATTCTTCCTCTGAATTTACATTATTTCTTCTCATATCATACATGAATCAGTATTACTGTTTGTCATTGGAGGATTCACTGTTGCCTACTATGGTAATGATGCAAAAAGAGCTAAGCACTAAGGTTGCTGTATCCCAGGAGAAACATAATAGGACTCAGAAGGAAATTTCCAGTAGCATAATAAGGATTCATATAAAAACAGATGGCTGTGTGCAATGATGAGATAAAAAGCCACTTATGAAAACTCCTATGTGACAGTAAGCATAGATTCCATAAAGGATACAGCACCACCACCTCACTGCTTTTCCTCACTAATGTTATTTATAGACGCAGAAAAAGTGACAATTGTTAGCCAATATTTTGACTGATTCTACAAGAGCCTTCAATTTTGTTTCACATTAGAGATTGCACCACTTTCTTACACACTGATTCCCTGTCATTCTGATGATCCTTCCATTGATTCATATACTCTCGCCACTCAGATTGCAACCTCAAATTTCATAGGTGTTGTCAACTTGCCAGTTTTTTTGTCAGTTAGGCTCAAGTATAAACTTTAAAAAATCCCAGGCTATATTATTTAAAACACAAAGAGGCTGCATATGGTTCCTGCAAATAGTCAATAGCTATCTCTAATGACACAGCCTTTGACACATTAAAATAATTCATGTAACCTGATGGCTGGCTGGATCCTACTTGTTTTTTTTTTTTTGCAGTACATATTTTCAGAGCCCTCAGTAAAATCCAAAAGCTGTAGGCCGATGTCACAAAGTGGGAAATCTGTTAGCAAGAAAGCTAAGAGTTTTAGTTGGAAAAGGTGTATTCATTCATATCACTCAACTGCTATGATTTATGCAAGACCCTTATAGCCGCTCCAGCCTCAGTTACTCAAAATCCAGGAACTCACAGCCAGGGATTCAAGCAGCTCTTTCCCCATCCACTGAGCAGCTGCTCCAACTCAAATGTGAATTCAGGGATGCAGCTGCGACAGCGATTGCAGGCAATGAAGCTTTCCATGTGTAACTGGTAAGTGGAGAAGGGAAATGGGGAGGGAGGGCTTTAGGTTTAGGCAGCAACTTGGAGTTAGGGCTAGGTTAGAGCCAGGGAGGGGAAGCAGTTTCTAGGTTTAAGGAGCAATCAGGAGCTGGCTGAGGGTTAGAGAGAAGAGAACCACGAGGAGGTGGCTCAGAGTTAGGGTTAAGGATGGAAAGGGATTTCAAATTTAGGGACGAATCAGAAGTTGGATCTGAGTTAGGGTTAGGGAGAGGTGGGAGATTTTAGGTTTAGGAAGTTGTTTTTAGGCTTAGGGTCAGGGTTCTGGGAGTGCTAATTAGCTTAACAATAATACATGGGAAATGGGCTGGTGGGAGTTAGAGCACTTGCCAATTAGAGCAAGTGGCATTGAGGGGGAATGTCTTGAGCAAATGTATGTATTAGACCTGATTTATGCATAGCTCTAGGAATTCTTCCTGCAGATACAGGCTTTTTACTGATGCTTCTCATAAAGTTAAAATGATTTAAAGGAACACACATTGTTAAATAACTGAACTAAGCCTATACAATGATTCAGTTACACTAAATAAGCTCTAGTTTATAAAAAGTAAGAAAGCAATCCTCTTTCTTACCCACTGATATGATTTTTAAAGGTAAACACTATGATTTTAATGTTCAAAGGTTAGATATGTACTTATTTCAACACCTGAATATGCCCTTCCTATTATTATTGGAAACTCACCCAGAAACTGTCAGACACTGCAAACTAGTTTAAATAATACACATTAACAGTATGCTACCATCAAAGTAAATCAACACTGTCTGACTTCAAACAAAACAGGGTTGCTTCTCCTTACCCTAAGGGTCATGTTATTAACACGTACTTCTGTTTTTTTTTTTTTTTAATTCCTAAACCGAAACAGTTGTCCATTACTGGCACAGAACCCACTTATGTGAGACTTGACACTTCAAGCTATAAAAGAAATGCATTTCTCATCAAAGCAGACCATCAATTAATATGAGTTATAGTTATTGTTTCCAAGTCACATTGCATGTTAAATATTCTATATTCTATATTCCTTCATTAAGCTTTACTTTCCTTTTACCTTTACAGCATTTCCCTAACCAGTACAGGATCTCTGGCCAAAATTGGACAGAGATACAGAATATGTCTTTTTAGTCAAGAGTCAGGCATCAAAATGCAGTGTCCAGTGCAGCAGAAATGCTGTCTGCGATCATAGCCTGGCCCACTTTCTCAGTTGCCCTGAAGGACTGCCTGGATAAGTGACTTGCTGACAGACAGATGTTGAGGGTGTCAAACTATAGACTACAGAAGCAGCTCACAGCCTTAGTCCTCTGTGCTGCCAATTATTATTATTATTATTATTATTATTATTATTATTATTATTATTATTATCATTATATATTTGTTAACCGTGTTAGCTAGCACATTAGACAAAGTTTCTCTTTTCGGGTACCATTACTTGCTCAAAGTCATGGTGAGGTAGAAATCTTGTGCTTCTGACTATAGGAGGCAGGTCATTAACAGTTCAGACCTACCTGACTTACGATTTTGGAACCTTTACTCACTACAATCAAGTGACGCCCTCCAGGTGCTTGTACAGTTACAACGTGCTGATGCCTCTAAGCATCAAATATTGCTTGTTCATATTTTCATTAATAATTCCAAAACCATGCTACATACAAAGTATTAAAATGTTTCATTGGAAAGCTTACACAATGGCAAACAACTATAGCAATACTGACCTCTGTCTAGGGCAAGTAAAGAGATATTAATTGTTGTTGGTATAATATTTATTTATATTGTCATAAATTTCTTATTTTTCTAAATATCTCAACAACCAAGTAGCACAGACAGAACTGCTTAATCTCATATGAAAGCACTAAGTTGGATAAACAAAATTCTGATGACAGTATTTGTATAATTTGAGTGGTTGATGACATGTAAGCTGTTTACAAAATATTACAAACTTAACAGTTACTGTTTTCACTGTGACTTGTAAAATTCTAAGCCCTATTGCCTAAATAATATTACCACTATAAAAGTTGCTTGTGCTAAAGAACTTGAAATTTACACTATTTTAGTAACCTCATTGGTTCCACAGATTTGAACATTTGTTTTAAACATGACAACATAATTTTATTCTGTTGAAAAAGTTAGACTCCTCCCATTGGCAGTCACAGTGCAAACTCAAATAGCTCCACTGGAGGGAATGAGTTAATTCTCTGCAGTAAGTAAACAATGTATAATTTGTCTTCCTATAGTAGTAGCAGTATACAAACAGCTAATGCATCAATCAATTAATGACAGTAACCACTCCACTAATCACTAATTCATCCTCTACTGTACCTGCCTCTTTCAAAACTTATCATTCTCTCTCTTCAGATCTCAAGTCTGCTTCTCCTTCATCTCGTCACTCCAATTTCTCTCAAATAGGAACTTTTTTATACAGGTATTACTATAATTTGCATGAATCATTGATGCTTTAACTGGTTTTAGACTGTTGGACAACAGAAATTGTAGATTATTCAAAAACTGTGTAACTAAATCATGTGTACTTGTGTAGGATTCATGAATATTTCTCAAACGATTTTTGTCTTGCAGACAAAACGTCATTAAAAATGTCACCAAAAGTCATTTTCAGCAAACAGGACTTTAAGCATGCTTTTCCCCCTAATATATATATATATATATATATATATATATATATATATATATATATATATATATATTGATGTCATGGTCATACAATAGTGGAGAAAGGGCAATACCATCTGTTCCTCGAAACTGGACTTCAGTTATAAAGTTGTTGCGCTATTATCAGTCATACAAACACAGGTTCCCCTTTTGTAATCTTTGAAATACTGTACTTTAATATTTTGGTTTCACTTTTGTGTCTTATGCACTTAGTTTGTACTTGAAAAGGTCCAGTTTACCCAGTCCTGTCAACAAAGGATATTAGTGTGTGTGCGTGTGTGTGTGTGTGTGTGTGTGTGTGTGTGTGTGTGTGTGTGTGTGTGTGTGTGTGTGTGTGTGTGTAATGTTATGTATATACCAATTTTACAGTTGCTTTCAGGTGAATGTGAATGAGCAGGCTCTGTCTCCTCTTTGACTGTAATGTGATAGTAGTAATATTGGGGCTGTTGAGTAGCAGGTGGTGGAGAGCAAGATAAGCACAGGTAAGAGTGGGAACAGTGATGGACAGCAATAACATATTGTAGAGTGATGGTGCCAGGGCCATGGTAGCTGAAAAAAAACAGAGGATAGGGATCCAGAAATGGAAGGGTGAAGTAAAATGCTGACCCTATAAGAGAACAGATAGAATAAAAGAAGTTGTTATAAAAGCTGCAAGCTGAAAAATGGGTGTAATTATCTGACAGACAGAAGAAGGCAAAAAGATATAACTAACTGCCAGGTAGTAGAATGGAAACGGAGAGAAGGCTTACAGACACAGGGAGGGAAGGAGTAAAGGGTCACCTAAAAACTGGGAAAGAAATTAAGAAAGGAGAATATTAATAACCAGAAGGAAGGATGAAGTATAGATCAAACATAGGAATAATTAATAAATAATTTGTAAGTTAACTAGTAACCAAAATTAGACAACAAGCTAAAGAAGGTGAATAGTTTGGGGAGTGAGCAGCTCAGAAGAAATATACATGCTGAATACACAGCATCTTCTGACTTCAGCTGAAAGAGCTACTGTAGACAGTAGATACTGTGCTTACTCCCACAGCCTACAAAGATTTAGGAGGATAAGACTGGGAGACATCTAACCAGTACCAGCCTTAGGTGGAATGGAGCCCTAGTCAAAAATATCCATGGGACCCCAAATTCTGTCCACCCCCTCACCTCCCCATCTCAGAGTCCCCTAATCTTTCCCTATTCTAACACACACACTTTAGTCCTTTTTTTTCTTTCAAGTAAGGAATAAGTTCTATCTAAGGCTTAATGATCAAACCTGAAAAAAAACAGTTCTCAATGAATTGAAAAGACAAATGCTCACAGGAATAATTTTAGCTTTGTTTTACATGGACTATAGCCACAGTAAAGTATATCAGCTTGCTTCACACCACACCTCTCATCTTCTTAGCAACAAAAATATGGGCAAAGTTTAAAATAATGACGGACAAAAGCCTAAAAAGGGACAGATTTTAGATATTGATTTTATAAACTTAGAAAGTTGCTAGAATAACAGGATTTGTGTTAGCATGCATTTTCTGAGGAATATGAAGTTTAAAATTCAAATTTATATTATTATTTAGTGACTTCAATCCTCAGTGATTTGCCAGAAAACCACAACTTTTAAGAGGAGCAAACCAAAAATATGAGGCAAAAATATGGACATTCTGTAAAAATCTGGACAGTTGAGAGATATGCTTCACACCAATGTTAACTGGTCCTGCAAAAGCAGAATGACATTTAAGCTCCAGCACACAATAGCAGGATCAGTCATTTTCATCCCCAAGCAGCCCTATGTTTTCAGCAATAATAGCAGCTTTACTGACTGTGTCCTCTTCAGATGTCCATTTATAATAAAACAAAATAAAAATAATGCTCACAGTAATTTATTTCAATTATTTTACACAAACACACCATAGACAATAATAAGAAAGTATTGCAATGTACTTAACACAAATGAGCACTAGCCCTGCAAAGCTGCTTCCACTGCTCATGATATCTGGTCTCTTGCCAGGATAAAAATACTTAACTACTTACCTACTGTGCTACAGGTTGTCCTGAGCAAGCTGCATTCTAACCACAGCATTGCCTTGAAGACACTCTAATGTTTCCACTGTGGCCTAAACATCCACATCCTTGTTCAGATTTTCTAGACTCCTGCTTCTTGCCATCCCACATATTATCTAGACAACTAGCCAGAAAGCCATAAAGGCTCTTTGAATGAAAATCATGGGTATTACAGAAAAAAAAGCTATCTCCCCCACAGCATGACATAGGCATGATTGTTCTGAACTGGGTTATCATGGCACTAGCAACAATAGCAGCACCATTTTTTTTCTTTCAATATAAAATAAATAAATAAGTAAAAAGGGATAAAAGAACCTGTAGCCTGAAAGGCACCTTAGAGAGTCTAGTCTACCTGTGCCTAAGGCCAGCCATGCAGCTAGTTAGTTATTGTAGAAAGATGCAATGGAGGAGAGACCATTTGTTAAATGTTTTCTCAAGGGACAGCTGCATATGTCTTCAACAGCTATCAGCTGAAGGACATTAAATACATAGTGGAATATGTTCATAGGTTCATACTAGGCTATCTGCCCTGAGGCAATTATAAGCCTAGCCCGATTCTGTATGGCTTACGCCACCCCTTGATTTGAGTATTCTGTGCCCTTTTTAAGGTTTAGTTTACTGTGCCTCTGTCTAATAGTGACACAGGAGTAATCCCTGGGACAAACCTACGATCCCCCATCCACCTATCGAGATTATTCTTGAAGAAATTCAGTGAGGTGCTCTGCCTCACATGAATGGGAATTCTATTCCAGAACGAAGGGAGCCTCTGGGTTATGAACCTGTCCCTCCAGCAAGTTCTATTTATTTCTGTGCTGAGGTTCAAGTCCCTTGAGCGTGTGGCTCTAAGGGATTTAGATTTACTGAGGTGGAGCATGTCCATTAATTCTGGATTTGACATAGCTTTGTATGTCAGGCATAGATCACCTCGAAGTAGGCGGTATGCAACTGAGTAGAGCTGGAGTTTTTTTAACCGAGCAGCATATAGCATCTGTTTGAGACCCTTGATCCTCTTGGTGAGATACTTTTGGGGTCTTTCTAATTGCTGCAGGTGTCAGGTAAGGTACATCCCAAAAGGGCATTGTATTCTATGATGGGCCTGATGAGGGATGAATAAAGGGGCATGATTACCTCTCTTGATCTAGATGTGAAACCCTTCGTAATGAGGTGGGCTATGTAGAAGGTCTTTCTAACCACTTTGGCAATGTGGTTTTCAAAGGAGAGATTGCTATCAACTTGGGTCCCCAGGTCCCTAATAACTTTCTCTGTACTTAATGGGTTTCCGCCTATGTGGTAATTTGTGGGCACATTGTTTTTGCCAAAGGGTATGACTATACATTTTTTGGCATTTAGCTTTAAACCATGGCGCTGGCACCAGTTATCTGTCTCTGTGAGACCTTTTTGAAGGATATTTGTGTCAGCTGGAGAGTTGATTATGGCGCCCAGTTTGCAGTCATCTGTGAACTTGGTGAGCCATAGTCCTCCCACATTTGCCTGTACCTTGGAAAAGTATATACCAAACAAGAGTGGTCCCAGGACAGAACCCTGTGGGACACCACTTGTGACCAGTTTCGAGTCTGACATGGCTCCAGCAACTCTCACTCTGTGGGTTCTGTCTTTGAGCCAGTTTGCGGCCCATCTTGTCACAGAGGGGTTTATATTTAAGCTGGATAGCTTATCTATGATGCCCGAGTGGGGTATTGTGTCAAATGCCTTTGCAAGGTCCAGATAGGCTGTGTGGACTACCTTTCCTTCATCTATGGCTTTGGTGACTGTTTCGAAGAAGTCAACCAGGTTCAAAAGGCAGGATCTGCCCTTGACAAAGCCGAACTGGGTAGGATCTAGTATCTGTAGGTCCCCAATGTCTTTGTTTTTAAGCTCCATGATGATCCTCTCCATAGCCTTACAGACTAAGCTAGTCAGGCTTATGGGGCGATAGTTTCCAGGGTCTGTAGAGGCTCCACCTTTGTGGAGTGGGACCACTGTTGCTGTACACCATTCTGTGGGCACATATCCTGTAGTGAGGCTGAGATTATATAGCTGTTTTATTTGAGGGATTAGTTCCTCTTGGAGTTCATGTAGGACACAACCTGGGATGCCATCTGGTCCCATGGAAGCAGTGTTTTTTGCTTTGGAGAGGGCAGCCTTCACCTGAGCATCAGAGATGTTTGGGAGGCAGCCCTCTGCTGGGATAGATACTTGCTTTTTTGGGGGGGAGGGGGTGGAGAAGTTTGCACTGAACCTGTCTGCCAGGATATTGGCGATGTCTGTGGGTTCAGTGTATTTTTTGTCGTTTAGAATCAACTCAGAACAAGTCTGGGAGTTGCATCCCAGGTTTCTAACATAACTTAAAAAAGCCTTATGATTGTCTTTGGTGTCCTGTGCAATTTTTCTCTCGAAGCTGGCCTTGGAGGATTTTATGAGGGATCATAATTTTTTGCTAGTACTGATCAGAAATGCCTTCCCTATTAGGGAATTTGCTCTATCATGTAGTAGCTTCCTCCTTCTGTTGTACAGTTTATTTATGGCAGGGGTCTACCAGACTGGATGCCTGCCTTTGGATGATTGGGTCTTGGTTTTGTTTGGGATAGCATGATCCATGCATTCCTGGAGATGTCCGTAGAATGTGTTTATATAGGATTCTGCAGTTTGGGCTGTAGTTTCCACTGGCCCTGGGGCCTTGAAGGATTCCACTTCAATTTTGAGAAGTGAGAAGTTCACTTTTGAGAAGTTTTTCACTGTGGTTTTCTGGGCTGGGGGTGGGGTCGGGATGTGGACATCCAGTGAAATTAATTTATGGTCTGATCTTACCAATGATGGATATACTTCTGGTGTGGAGCATAGAGTCCCCATGTTGGTAATGATCAGGTCTAGTATGTTGTCCCCTCTTGTGGGAGTGGTGACTAGTTGTTCCATAGCATTTGAGTTTATAATTTCCAGGAACCTTTGGGCTAAGGTGCCAGGGCTTGAGTAGTGCTCCCAGTCAATGTTTGGGTAGTTGAAGTCACCCAGTATAATGGTGTTCGGAGAGATCTTCATGTTCTCCAATGTTTTCAGGAAAGCCGAGTGGGATTCCTGACTTTGAGAGGGTGGTCTGTAGGATGCTATAAACTGAAAAGCAGTCTTGCCCACTGTTAGTTGCACATGGATGGTCTCCAATACTTCGTGCAATGCCACTAACCTGGAGGTGTGGATATCCTTGATAAATATGGAAACTCCCCCTCCTTTTGTGGTTCGGTCTGGGTTTTGGGGCCAAAAAGCATGATATGAGGTATAGCCTGGTAGTGCTGGGGTGCTCTCTGGAGCCATGAACCAGGTTTCTGTCACTGCACAGATATCGATGTTCTCCATACTGAGGAGAGCTTCGAAAAGTGCATCTTGAGGTTAAGACTTCTGGCATTTAGCAGCATTACCCTTAGTTTCTTGTTCCTTGTGCTGTCTATGGGGGTGGGTTTGACTTTTGAGCCTTGCCTAAAAAAGGCACTATGGGGGTGGCAAGAGCCTTTGCCAATATCCAAAAGCTCAGTGGTGACAGGTGCAAGCCGTCCCTAGTGAAGCAACGTGGCTTGTCGAGCATGTCATTCCAGGCTGACAGACACTGGATCCCCTTTGAATGACACCAAAATTTTAGCCAATTGTTAAAATTGATCATTTTGTCTTTGTACTGTGGCATCATTCTAGGTGAGGGTAAGATGCTGCTCAAGGTCAGGGTCATACCAGCCTGGGCTACATGATCAGAGAGCTCCTCTATGTCTCTTTTCATGTAGTCCAGGGAGGTACATCTCAGGTCATTCACACCAACATGTACAATGACTGAGTCATATTTGTATTTGCTTTGGAGTGACCTGAGTGCTTGCGTTATGTGGCGGATCCTAGCACCCGACAGGCAGCTCACCGTGACCTTCTCTTTATTCAGCCTGGTGAGCGGCACGTCAGTGTGTCTGACAATAGAGTCACCTATTACAAGAGTATCAGGTGTGTTATTCAGCCTTAAGGGCTGTGGCTGCTTGGCACACTGACTTTGTGGGCTATGTGTTGTGCGTGTTTTGTTTTGAGGTAGTGTTTGCTTGGATGTCTGCTTTGGAGATCTCTGTTGCTTAGGTAGATTTTTATTTAGAGCCTCCAAGTATGTTTTTGTGTATTTATGTGTTTGGTTCGCTGATGTGGTGGGACTATGTAATACTGGAATTGTGTTGTGTGAGGTTACCTTCTCCTCCTGACTGGTTACACCAGTTTTGAGATGAGAGAGCTCAGCCTCCAGTTTGGCTAAATAGTTGCATCTCTCACATATATTTGAACTTGTTTGGAGGAGGAGAGGGTTGTCCGTGTACATGAGACAGTTGTAACATTGCCTCAAAATTCCCAGATTCACCAGCTGGACTGGAGAGGAAACCACTGACTGACCTTTGGACATGCTAGAGTAATATAGGGAAACTGAATTTAAGACGGACCAGTAGAGGACAGGGTAATCATAGAGAGTATAAGAGTAAGTAGTGCTTATGGTTTAATAGTGCTAACTTGTAGGATTACTTAATTGGACCAGTGAAAGGCCTTAGAATGAGAATATGGTGTTTAAATTGAGAGATAGAGCAGTTCTAAGGGAAAAAGTGAAGAGCAGACTTTGTGCAGCCAGGAATAGTTTAAACCCAATTAGGCGGCGCTGCCCGCTGTTGCGCTATGCACAAAAACGTGCAAAACCACGCAAAAGAGGGTTTTAAGAGAGGAAGATGAAGGAGTTTTGGAACTGACCCAAAATGGCCAATAAAACTACAGTTTCAAGTCAGTAACCACTCCCACAGGGGCAGGCAGGCTGCTCAATGTTTTTCACTGCCACTGATCAACCAACAGACTTCCCTTTAGCCCACGCAAAAAATGGCCTCACAGAAACTTACAAACAGTTCAAGAACAGCAAGCCTGTAACTGAACTTTTTTAAATCTCAGAAAAGTGGGAAAAAAGCAAGATTTTTTTGTTTTTTTGTTTTTTCAGAGATAGCAGAGGTTCACAAGTATCAACAAGTTATAACAGTGCAGTAAATGACCCCACACAAGAGTGCTAGGCCAAAGACAGATAAAATGCAAGTTTTGAGAAAAAAACAATTTTAAAAATAAGTGCAAACAGGAAATTCAGTAAACAGCTCTAGGTTGTGCTCTAAATAGTTACTAATGCAGAAATCAAGTTTAACAAGCCAGAAAATGCTCAAAATAGGCGGCTATGCAGAAAAACTTAGCAAATAAACAGAGGAAAAATACTTAAAATCTCAAAAGTGGCTCCATTCTTCTCTCAGCGTTTTTCATCTTGGTGGGTGCTTCACCAACAGCCAACAAGCCTGAAAAGATGCCAAAACCATGAGGCAACCAGGTTTTAAGAGAGGAAGATGAAGGAGTTTTGGAATTGACCCAAAATGGCCAATAAAACTACAGTTTCAAGTCAGTAACCACTCCCACAGGGGCAGGCAGGCTGCTCAATGTTTTTCACTGCCACTGATCAACAGAGAAACTTCCCTTTAGCCCAAGCAAAAAATGTCCTCACAGAAACTTACAAACAGTTCAAGAATAGCAAGCCTGTAACTGAACTTTTTTAAATCTCAGAAAAATGGGAAAAAAAGCAAGATTTTTTTTGTTTTTTTGTTTTTTTCAGAGATAGCAGAGGTTCACAAGTATCAACAACCATAACAAGTTAAATAATTACCTTCCAAGAGGCAGTAGAGCTTCTAGATAAGTGACCAAATTGCTGAAAAAATCAGATATGACTAAAGTGCCTAACGATCAAATCCAAATATAAAATGTACCTTACAGAACTGAAAAACAGGATAATGCTAATGTAAAATCAACATTCTGGTTGTAGCTTGCACTAAAACTATTTAAAATATGTTCAGTTTAATAACTGAGTATAAAATAAAAATACTTGGTTTCTAATGTTTCCTGCATGTATCCCACATGTTTTCCTAGCAATCATGTCATAACACACCATGACATGATTTCACAGATGAATGTACTTGGCACAAGTAATGCTAGTGTGAGAAGAACAGAAATGTTTAAAAAATATATATTGAAGTCACACAGTAGACACTCAGAAGAAAAGATATTTAATGAATAATTTTATTATTTAAGTATTCCTAGTGTAAACTATTTGTTCTATGACTTTGCCTACATTTCCCTTCCTGTTTATATAGTGGCCTGGTATGTCCAAACTCCCCAATAAAAAAAAATAAAAAAAAAACAAAAACAAACAAACAAAAACACCCAAAGCATTTCCTGTACTAAAGAGGAAAGCATACTGAAAAGTTAAAAAAATACTCATAAAAAGTATATGTAGGGTGGAATCCTAGACAGAAAAGCTTTCAACCTGCAAAACCTCATTATCACATTGTGCCTTTATCAGATGCACTTCTGCAACAGAACATGTTTTGGATGAGATATTATTTAGAATTAAGTATCTTATTTTTACTTAAAAGCATTACTTTATGTGAAAATAAGACCCTGTAGCCACTGACACCAATGTACTTTTATATGAGGGAGAACCAAAATTCAGATGCTGAATTCCATTCCATACCTTTGGACATGACATTTAAGGAGATGTGACCTGTGGCAAAGCTTTCAATTAATAATATCAGCTGATCAACATCAGCAACGGATGGAGGTAAAAACAAAGTAAAATTATGCATATGTGCTTAAATATAACAGAAAAATACTGCTAGGTACTTATAAAGTCCCTGTTGGGGAAAGAAAATCTAAACATTTGAGGCAACTATTGGAAAACTATGTGAAGCAATTAGTAGGTAGAATTTTATAAAAATGTATCTTTTCTTAATTGATGTCTTCATTTTATGGAGCGTTCTGATAGAGTGTGTCATGATACCCACCAGTGGTTACCCAGTTGTCTTGTTCTGGGTTGCTATTAATGACAGTAAACAGCAGAATTCAAAGTAGAACAACAACTTTAATTACTTACAAAATAGTCATGAAGACATGCTTCTGTGCTGCAAAACGGACATGGTTCTGTGTAAGAGTGCAGAAGGTGTGTCTGAGAGCAGTGCTGTCACAATACACATGCCCCCTGCACACCAAAATTGGCGTTTGGCAATTTAAAATGAGTCAGAATGCTCATAACACCCCCAAACCATCAGGGTAAGAAATCTGGTCAAAGCCATAAAGGACAATTATCCTTACCAAGGCAAAAGTTGATAGAATAACAGATTTAGCGTAAGCACATAGTGCACACCTCAATCCATCAGAGTAAGGAATGCAGACAAAGCCATAAGGGACAATCATCCCACAGAGCATAAAGTTGATAGAATAACAGGTTCAGCATTAGCATGGGTATTCTGAAGGGGTACGTTTCCATTATCAGGGCAACATTTGCGATGAGAAGTGTGTAGTATCCCTTTGGGCCCAACTAATATTTTCTTGCACTTTATTTCCCATACAGGTATCAGTTTATCACATCTCCATATTATATAAAAGTCCGCATTATTTGTGCTACTGCATAGATTTTACAAATTTTCACAGAAAATACATATTAATGCAACTCCTTTCATGCCATCAGTTTTTCAAAGGAATCCTGCCAATATATTGGAAGTGTCCCTGATATGGTGTATTTACCTCTGATTATTTTTTGACTTTGCGCTTACTTTAGCTCTGATTATTTTTTTTACTTTGTATTTGATTTTAGAGAAAATTGGCTCAAAGCTATGACACATTTGATTGGGTTCACCTTACAAACCCGACATAAAATATTGTTTCAAAGGTCGATACAGTGGCATTTGTGCATTTGTTTCTTTGTCTGCTTCCTTATTTATATGGTTATTTGTACATACTTGTTACCTGAGGCAGGGCACTGGTTAGTGCACAATGGCTCAAAATGATTGTCCTTGTTGAAGTGACACCCTGGCATCATGTGCAAAACTGGAGAAATGGATTGTAGATGGATGGCTGGATGAAGAGCATTGATCCCAATGCACGTTTTTCAGACTTGGCCCATAGAGTACCATCTCCTTAAGTCTTAAGTTTGTCTTTAAGTTTGCACATCTGTGTAAAGTGAAAATTTCTCCACCTGCCTTACAAGGCCCCTTCTCAAATATTTTGTTCATAACTCATTCCGTTTTGCAAGGAAGTGTTTATTCTGGGTTATATTTCATAACTTACTTGGCACTTTTTTAAGAAAAAGGTGTTATAGTACTGCATTGAACATGCGTCACATTAAATGAATGAACCATTTTCTCTTTTGGAATTGATTATTAAATACTTGCCTTTTTTAAAAATAGATTTACTGACAGTACACTAACTAGATTAAGCAGTGACATTATAAGCAACGTCCTGTGTTTCTTTCAACTGCAATCTCAGCTTTGTTAACATGTATGTTCTGATGTTATCGACGTTGCCCTGATAACAAAAAAGTACCTCTGAAGGGTACAAATAAAAAAACACAACAGATAAACTTTTTTTTTATACATGCAATAAAGTTTAAGCACAGCTGTGCGGATGTGCCTGTTGCTTAGCTACGCTTAGTCCAGCTTAAACAGCACAAGAAGTTAAATAACAAGAGACATCCAACATAAGCAGTGCTGCAATAATGTAGTGGTTAGAGCATATGTTTTGCAAGCAGCCATTCCCGGTTCGATCCCCACTATAACCAGTTTGCATTTTACATGTGAAAGCAGTACATAAACATTTTTTTTTTTATAATTAGCTACTAAATAACACACATTTGTTAACCAGAGTACTGTAGTAGGTCAGATGTGAGGTGTCAGTTTAATCAAGTTGTGAAACTCCCATATAAACACAAGTGCCCCATACAATATAGTCACACATGAATGAATGGAATGAAAGCACATTGGGGGATGTCAGGGACAGTAAACAAATTTCTAATATGTAATGGATGCTGAATTAATCCCATACAGCAGATAGTCTATAAAATAAAAAAAATAAGCAATGCTAAGCATTGCACAGCTCTGCTTACCAGGAGTAAGCATTGTGTAAATATGACTGCTAAGCAATGAGTAGCCCAGGTAAGTGGATTTGCCCATTGGTAAGCAGTGCTGAACCTGCCCATTTAAGCACTGCCAACCTTAGCTAAGCAGGTCTGCACATAGCTTAGTTTAGTTCAGCATATTCAAAACCATTTAATCATGGCAAAGGGTGGAAAATCATCTGTATTTAAACCCTGCAGGTGGGAATACAGCTCATAACTAGTTGCAGCTTCCCACTGTAGGGAGTATGGCAGGAGTTGGTGAGGGCATGGGCTTCTGGGCACAGCGCTGGGGCAAACAGGAATCCAAGGTCATGGTAGGACTCCTGGTAAATAACTATGATGAGAGACTGCTGCAGGGCCAGTACCAGGGCTCCCAATATAAAGCAGAAGCCTGGGACCATCTCGCTCATGATCTCACCAGTACCACTGGTATCCCTCGGACTGGTGAGCAGATCCAGCACCACTATGCTAACTTGAAGTGGAGGAAGAGGGTGCTCTTGGATGAGTGGGTCCAAGAATCAAGGCAGAGGGGTGATGTCCCAGCAGTCTGTAAGTATTCATATCAATAACTGTTTACCAAAGTCCAGCCTGTGTATGTGATGGATAGGTATGCCTAAATATTTCTCTAGTCCCTATACAGCTGCAGCTGAGCGGGCTGTGAATGAGGAAGTCCATGCCAGTAGGTTGCAAAGGCTGCGTTGTGAGGCTGATGAGTAACTATCCTGCTTGTAGTAGTCATACCAAATAAATCTAAAGTAGTAGAAAGTCTCCTGGCAGTATAAAAACTGTGTATGGGTTGTACTGAATAAAACAGACAATATGACAGTAATAGACCCATATAGGTAATATTTAAATAAAACTATAACTGTCTGGCAATAAAGTTCTAAATCCTGGACTGGTTGTGTTTACTCTGGTATTGTATGGCATTTAGTGTTATATTCTCTGAATAGTAATGTTGTGGTAACCACTGTTACCCACACTGTGCTACATAAAAAAATATGTCTAGGAATGTCTGTATAAGACTGTTGTAAGTACAAGGTCAGCTTGCATAACCAAGAGAGACTTAGACAGAAAACACTGAAAGAACAGACATCAGTTTCTAAATACCTCACTCTGATGAAAAACAAATTCTTGTATTTTTAGCACACACAGCCATGGTTCGAATCCTGGGAGTGGTAGTAAGCTGTATGCATAATCATACCTCTCAACTGTACAGATTTTTGCAGAATGTCCAGATAATTGGCTCATATTTTTGGCCTGTTCCTCTTTCTCCCTGGCAAATCGCTGGGATGATCTCAGAATTGTAGTCACTAAATAATGACATACATTTGAGTTTCAGACTTCTAAACCTTCAGAAAATATATATTAAAACAAATCATGTTACTCTGGCAACTGCCTAAACATTTATAACAGCAATATTCAAAATATGTCCCTATTTGTACCTCCCATGCTGTCAAGATTTGTCCAGATGTTGTCCATTAAGTGATTGAGAGGTATGTGCACAATTTAACTAGGAATCTGGGAATAAGTGTAGAAACAGTCAGGTAGTGTTAACAAACATTCCCTCCATAGGTCTACCAGGTAAGAGAAGTAGAAACTTGCTATAAGACAGATAAAGTATACACTGTGTACAAACATACCACTGCCCAAACCAAGGCCATAGGGTATTGTAATAATGGGTCTACTACTAATTACTGACACGACGATTCCCCGACGGAAAACTCACCGACGCCAGATGACCGACATCACACAAACCCGACAACGCAAAACACCGAACACCATTACACCAAACACCATTACACCGACACACGGAACGTAAACAACACGCGACACTACATAGCATACACACTAGCCCTGACCCAAACCCTAACCCTAAGGTCCGACACTATCGCACACTTCACCTACCTGCACCCTAACCCTAACTCACTTAACCCACCCCTAGCCCAAGCTCCGACACTAACGCACACATCACCTACCTGCACCCTAACCCTAACTCACTTAACCCACCCCTAGCCCAAGCTCCGACACTAACGCACTTCACCTACCTGCACCCAACCCTAACTCACTTAACCCACCCCTAGCCCAAGCTCCGACACTAACGCACACTTCACCTACCTGCACCCTAACCCTAACTCACTTAACCCGTCCCTAAACTACAGTCCCTCACTAGCACACACTTACCTTACCCGAACCATACCTCCGACACGAACACACACTCACCTTTCCCACAGCCTAACCCGACATCCCACAATCTCGAGCACTTACCTGACCGCTCCTAACTCCGTCACCATCGCACACTTACCGCGTCGCGATCGCACATTCCCTTGTCGGTCTTTCCGCTGTCGACAAATCACCCTGTCGGTACACTTACCTGTCGGTCATCTGGCGTCGGTGAGTTTTCCGTCGGGGAATCGTCGTTTCGGGCATTAGTAGTAGACCCGTAATAATACCTGCAGAGTAATGATTAGAGCAATGGTCATTAAAGTTGTGAGTACTGCAAGGATACATAAGTTGTTAATTGACATCCTCCCACCATATGTGCAACAATAATCTAAACACACAAATCAATTGGTATGTTTACACCAAACCTACTGTTGGGACATATGTCCTATTGTTCAACAAATATTGAAATGTGTTTCAATTAATGTTCCATGTTGAAATACTATCATTGGTGGCCTGTTGCTATCAATGTAACTTGCATGCCATTGTAATGGCCACTATGATTCCATGTATGCATGTGTTCTGTTTGCTATGCAACTGTTCCAAATCTGTTGTTTTGGGTTAATGGGAATATCTATGCATGCTGTTATAACTAATCCTGGATTGTGTTGAGTATTACTAACCCACATATATTCTAAAACTGTAACACCATAGCACATTTGGGAAGGCTGGTCCCAGCGGACTCACCTCTTCCACCTCATCTGGCCATGGCACTGGACCCCAGCACATCTAGGACCCACCCTGGGACCTCCTCATTTGCTAGTCCTGCACCACCTTTGGGTGGAACCACCTCAGGGGATGGGGCTCATCCCCCTCCTGGGAGTGTGTGCAGACAGGATCTTGTCACCCGAAGCCAGGTCCGGGGTTTGCTGTGTAGCAAGCTCCGAAAGGAGTTTGGAGATCTGCTATGCCAGCTTGAGGGCTGCATCATGCAATTAGAGGGTCAGCCTGCCCCTCCGACTCAGCCCCCAGCACAACCACCTTTGAGGCTGTGAAGGTGCAGAGATGACTGCCCATGGGTGGGGACCTCAGTCCCACTGTTTACATTTGGGGACTCATGGGCTTCCAATTTCCAAACATCCCTCCCCATCCAAGGTGTTTACCCCCCACATGTGTCATGTACTGCCTCTGTATGCTGTCTTGTCTGTCTTCCTACCCAACCTACCTCCCCAAATATACCTACTATCCTTCCCCAACATCACACACTCAACTTATAAAAAGGGCAATCTGTTCCCCAAAAAACCTCACCCCATACATAGCTCTCCATTTTGCACACGGGTCCACTGGACACATGTAATCTGGTCTAATCGGCTTCACAACACATTATTGTTGTCCTCACTCCCTCTCGCAGGGGTTTGAGTGTCCAAATCTAACTCCAGATACAGTACATATGCACAGCTGTTGCTCTAGAAGAAATGGACCGCTATGGATCTTCCCTACAACCATCCTGCACATCCCTAGCTACTTTCCCTCTTGTCTTTCCCTCTGCATGCCCCCTTTTTCACCACTTTCCTATCACCCCTTTTTTCTTTTCTTTTAAAGAAATTAGCACATAGGTAAGTGGGAGTAAGCACTTTTAAGCAGTACTAAGTGGGTTTAAGCCTGTTTGCATGACCCTAAACAATGCCTACAATGATTAAGCACTTTTAAGGCTAACTGTCTGTAAGCATATTTATCCGGATTTTAGCATTGCTTACCGCCATGCAAATCCGCGCAAACCCGCATGCAACTGCTTAAAACTGCCTTAATCACTCTGTATCCAACAGCCCTTGTTCTTCTCAGCAACAAAATAATCAGCCCTGCTCAGTTTTGAGCCCAGGACTCTGAAAACCATAGTCAGAGCAATGTACCACTACTCCATCAGAGCCATACTACTGAATGTTTTTTTTTAAATATATCATTCAATACAGGTATAGAATACTATGGAACAAACACTGTGGAACCAGCATGTTTATAATATATAAATATACA
>NC_056729.1:696829152-696849152 GCF_019279795.1 Protopterus annectens | reverse complement strand
CTTACCCTACAAAAATGTAACACTTGATAGAGCACCAGAAATTGGATCTGCATGCAAAAGCAGATAGAAAAGCAAACATAACACTTACATTTACCCCTCCAAGAAATAACATATTCACAATACACTGCTACACAATCCTGACAGCATGTCAACAATAGCCAGAAATACAAATACCTCCCAACTGTACACACTCCCAAAGAATGTCCAGGCCTTTTCATCATATATAAGGCCTCTTACACATAAAATGTTTGGCAGTCTGATACCTAACTGGGATAATATTACGAATTACATCACTAAGTAATGATATACCATATCTCTATGCCTCTGACTGCATGATATATGGACAAAGTTTGACATACTCGTGGACAGAGGCCTAAACACAGGTCCAGGATGGAGATATTGCTGTTATAAACTGAGAAAGTAGCTGGTGTAGGTCTAATCCTATCCCCCTGTCACACACACTGCAAATGTGAACATCCCACACTCTGCAGTGTCCAGCCCTGAATCCTGCCTGTCTGTACAGTCCCACTGTCTGCAACCAATATAATGTAGCCAGTCACACTACCCTACTTTATACTTTGCATATCACTCTTAATAGTACTTGTCTGTCACAAATAACTCCTGACTCCCCTCCCCACCACACACAACCTGCCTGTACTCTCTTGTACACCTCTCCCCCACACTGCCCATGACTCTGAACTGATGTTCTCAAGTAGTTAGACCTATTCACCTTCCAAACTGTATGCCCTGCATTCTTTATCCCCCACCCCATTCACACACATGTATTCTTACTTAGTCCTGCTGACCATCATTACTCCCTGCTCTACAGCATAACCCCACCTCCCTAGGGTCACCCCAACCTCTCCACCTAATCTCACTACAGACCACAATGTCATCTGCAAAGTCAACAAGGGCCCCTGTCTGATCATGTCTGCCAATTTGTCCCTCACCACTGCAAATGTGAAAGGACACACAGATGACCCCTGATGTACTCCCACCTACACCTTAAATCCACTTGTCATGTCAAAACCAGAAATCACTGCTGTCACACTAGCCTCCTATGTATCTTGTGGTGTCTGACAGACTCTTCTGGCACCCCTGACCGCCACATACAATACCACAACAACAATCCAGGCAGCATGTCATATGCTCTCTGTAGGTGCACATAGACACAATGCAGCTGCAGCTCAGCCTCAATGCAGAGCTCCATCAAAACTTGTGGATTAACATTTGCATCTGTACCACTCTTACCTGGTAGGAAACCATACTGCAAATCATCAGTCATCACCATGTTCTCAACCTAGCTGCCACCACCTTTTACCATTACCTCACCTGTGACCAATCAATGTTATCCTTCACTTGTTACTACAGCTCTGCAGACCACCCTTGTTCAGATTAGCAGTATCCATACATATTCACCATCTCACACATCCTCTCACTTTCCAAGATTACAGTAAACAATCCAGTTAAAAATACCACTGCCAGATCTCAGAAACACCTCCAGGCATCCACAGGTATGTCACCTGGAACAACAGCCTTTCCACTGTTAAACCCTCTCATAGTTATCCTTTCATTCTCCTTGATAATCTGTTGCACCTCCTGATTAACCATACCCACCTCAGCAAACCTTCCCTCCCTCCCCCATTTTCCTCATGAAACAGGCCATCAAAGTGATGTTTCCATATGTTCTAAACACACTCCTAGCCTGTATATTTCAGGCATATTCCTTTATCACCCTTTTGTGCTGCACATCCTTCCTAGCTATGTGCCTCTGTCTAGCCAATAGCTACAGGACCTATACAACATCCGTGCTGTCCAACATTACATACAATCCCAGACTCCACATCATTATGTCAGACTCCACATCCATAGCCATGTCCAACACTCTCTTCGCCAACAGACACAGGTTGACATGTTTCTCAAATGGTGACTGCTCCTACACACGTGGTGGTGGAATGAAGAAGTACAGGGTACTATGTAGAGAAAGGTGTTGGCAAATGTGAAGTGGGACTGACAGACAGATGTAGAGAGTAGACATGAGTATAAAGAGATGGGGTACATTACTGGTTTGACCAGTGGATTGGTGACCCTGCTTTTAATGTCATACTGTGATTTCCAGTTGTCATAACCTGCAATACATGTATGTGAAAACAAGGGCATTTCCTCAAACAACTTCACAAACTGGTAGTGGATATAGTAAGTGTACACACCCCTCTTAACATGCAAGGGTTTTGTGACATATCACATGAGACAACATGAATATTGCCATGAGATTTCCACCATTTCATATGACATGTAACCTGTGCATTCTCACACCTTTCATAATCACACCTCTCATAATCACACCTTTTGTTACACTGTACCACAGAATCACTACCAATTGTTTTTCTCCCACAGTTCCTGACATTTTCTCCTTTATAGGCATTCTATAGAGCCCTACCTATCTGTTTTAACCAACAGCAAGTCTCTATTTTTACTTAGTTAAACATAACTCAATGTTTTGATCTCATTTAGTTAATAGTTATATAGTCTAACCTCTTATTGAACAGGGAATTTTATAGAGCCCTACCTTTCTGTACTAACCAACAGCAGTTTAGCCTCTTACTGAACAGCTGAAATATACATAATGCCTAGTCATTTTTGCCATAAAACCTGATAATTTGTCTGGGATTTTTTCTATTTAACTGCCTAAACTAATGTTTGTTGAAGATTCTCAGTCTATGGTATTCCTTGTTCTGACAGTATCCATATAAAGTGCCTGTCATTTGTTTGTATATTTTATACAGGTATACTACTTTCATAACCTTGTTTTAAAAGTATCTGTTTGCCTGAAATTGATACTGTGTTACCATTCCTGTATTTATCTGCTGAATTGCATAACTGCATTTGACTCAAATTGTACTGGATGATAGCAATAAACATAAGGTTTTCTCTGCTGCATTTCTCTCCCTGCCTTCTCTTGCATTCTCCCTCAATAAATGCTTTTCTCTATCTTCGCCTTCAATTTTCAATAACTGTTTTCTCTATCTTTACCATTAACATTTTTAACTCTCCCTCAAACATACCCTTCTTCTAGATCTATCCTCATTGTCTTCAATTTTTCCTCCATATTCTACACTAACTCCTACTATCTACACTCCTCCTCCTCCTCTTCTCTCCCTACTACTTACATTTTGCTTCCTCTCTCCCCCAAATACTTATTTTGGTTTTTCCCTTCTCTCTCTACAGTTTCTCCACCCCTGAAGGTCCTGCTCTACCTTCCAAACATACAGACTATCTCCTGCAAAAAGCTCAGTCAGCTCAACTGGACTTATTCTGCTTATTAAACTGGGCTCTCCTTGAAAATGAACATCAGAGTGGAACCCCTACAATATCTTTCAGGAAATGTATGTAGCCTTATACCTAACTCATATATCTAAGCTTTCATATTAGTTAGCCGGCCCCTCAGTGAGCATGACACAGCATCATATTGCAGACCGCAAAAACTCCCCTCTCAGTGGTACTCACTGACCTCCGGCCCCCTATCTCTTTTCTATACCCCTCTGAAGACTTACCCTTTAGCCCCTTTTATTTTCCCTCTACCTTTGAGCCTTGTCCATTTGCTCTAACTTACTCCTTATCATTCTCTGCCTGCCATTTCTCCTTTCTCCACTGGGTGGCAGCACTATTCCACCTTTTGCCTGATCCTACTCCATTCTAATCTTTTATTCCAACTGCACCTCTAAATCCTTCGAAGGCCAGACCTCCCCTTACTTTACTCCACTTTCCCCACCTTTATATTTTTCTCCTTCCCCTGAGTTGCTCAAACCCTACTTACTTCCACCCAGTCTTTCTGTACTTCTACCTACTTACCTCAGCTCCAACCTGCAGTGGCTGATACTTTTTCAGCTGGACTCTTCTGCCCTGTTGCTCTATCCTGCTCCGTTCGCCCTGCAGGCTCACTCCCCTCCCCTACCCTGCTCCCAATTCCCACCTGCACCCAGTGGTCCTACATTTATTTGCCATCCCATACTCCCTCCCACTTACATCACCCAATCCCCTCACTAGATTACTCCACCCACTTCCCTAAAAACTACCTCCCCCTCCACCAACCTTATCTTTTTAAGCAACTCTCCTTCTCACCCACCTGCCTTACCTAACTCTATCTAACCTACTTAATTTTTTACACCCCTAATCAATCTTTCATTCTATGATGCCTTCCATTCCTACTATAATCCTTGCCCATGCACTACTCCTACTCCTCATTCTTCTTCCTCTATACCATTCCACCTCTTATACCAACCTTCACCTAAACCCTCCACATCCACCTCCACCACCATACCCTACAAATCATTACCACAATATCTCTGCCTTTTTAACTCCATTTTGTCCCTCCTTTCTATTAACATTAAAACTCTTCCATATCCCAACTAAATACTACAAACCTAAACCCACCCCCTACCATCCTTTACCTACCAAACTAAAGTCTAACAAACTTACTCACCTTCTCTCTTTCCTCTGCTTAGCAGGTGATATTCATCCCAACTCTGGACCAAACATTTCTCAAACTAATAACCATAACTCCAACAACAAACCAAATTGTAAAGACCTCAAATTCCTCACCATCAACACCCAAAACTTAACTAATAAAATCACCTTGTTTCATGCCTGACTAAACCATAATTCACCTGATATTGTAGCCATCTCTGAAACTTGGTTAAAATCACACATAACCGACACTGATCCCCCCCCCCCGGATTTCAATCCCTCCGATCTGACCGCATAAATAAAAGAGGTGGTGGTGTAGCACTAATCTATGCCAACCACTTATCCATCACTCCCTTCCCAAATCCTATCCCTTCCTTTCATAATGCTGAACTAGTAACTGGCATTCTAAAATTAAATGACCATAAAAGTATCTGCATCATCTCCCTTTACATTCCTCCTGGTAACAACATCAATACCTTGGAAGACATCCTCTCTTGGTCCTCCTCAAATATTAAACACGAAACTTACATTATGGGAGATGTAAATATTAACTGGCAAAAAAACAGTGACCACAACCCCACCATATCAATCAATCTTTTCAATTTCACGCAACTTATTAACTCTACCACCAGGCCCAACAAAACTAACCTCACAGGCTCCATCCTAGAGTGGATCGTGGTGTCTCATCCTAACAAAACTGCAACATCTGGTGTCATTCCAGACCCTCTAGGAGACCACCTCTCTGCATCACCCATAGAACAACATCCCCTTCCTCCTTCTCACACAAACTGTTACACACTCTCAACTTAACCAACTTTAACCCCTCCACCTTCTCTGACTCCCTCAAAATCACTAACTAGAACCCAATAAAGACCCTACCCCTAGACGAAGCTGTTGATTTCTTCAACTCCAAATTCCTTACTGTCCTAAACTCCTTAGCTCCAATTCGAACTAAAAGAGTCAAAGCCAAGATTGCCCCTTGGCTTACTAAAGAAACCAAGAAAATTATGCAACAAAGAGATAAATCTTGGAAAAGCTATCTCCAACATAAACAACCTGAATACTTACTTAAATACAAACAGTTACAAAACCTAGCCAGAAAATGTGTCATAACAGATAAAAAGTCTCACTACAACCTTTTACAAATAAATCATGCAAAAAAAACAAACAATTCTGGAATTCTATTAACTCTCTTCTTAATCCTGGTACAACAAACAACCCTTGCCCTGATACTAGCAAATCTGACCAAGAAATTGCCAAACTATTCAACACCTTCTTCACCTCTTCTATTGCTGAGCTAACCAAAACCTTCCCCAACAATATCCCCCACCCCCTCTGCCCACATTTCCACATCCTCACCTCCCTCTCACCCTATCTTTGATCTTAAACCTGTATCCACCCACTTTATAAAAAAACTTCTCTCCAAACTCAAACCTTGCACCAATGCCCCTGACAACATCCCCTCCTCCTTCTTAAAAATTGCCTCCAACAGTATTGCTCTCCCTATTAGCATCCTGATAAATAGATTACTTATTGAGTCCTATGTACCCAAGCTATGGTGCTCTGTTTATATTCTTCCACTCCACAAAGGTGGCAAAAACTATAACTTCTCCATCTTCCGCCCCATAGCCATCCTCTCTCCTATCTCAAAAATTCTTAAAAAATGCATCCACCTACAGCTCAGGCCATTCCTAACCGAACACCAGCTGCTCTCTCCTACCCAATACGGTTTCCACCCTGGACATAATACCAACACAGTCCTTCTCTCCTTTTTACACTCTGTCAATTCAGCTCAAGACTCTGGTAACTTAGTTTTATCTGTTCTCTTAGATCTATCTAAAGCTTTCGATACCATCTCCCACTCCCATCTACTAAACCATCTATCTAACCTCAACATCTCCCCAAAAACTCTGTCCTGGTTTTCCAGCTACCTTTCTGACAGGTCCCAAGCCGTGAAATGGGACCAAGCCTCCTCCAGCTTCCTTCCCACTCACACAGGAGTTCCACAAGGCTCCATACTTGGCCCTCTACTATTTAACATCTTCGTTAATGATTTCCACAAAGCTATTCCCAATACCAAAATTGTCCAATACGCAGACAAATCAACTTTGATCTGCTCTGCTTCCAGCTTTAAAGAACTCCAGTCTCTAACTCAAATTGCCTTCGCAACCACTGAAAAATGGATGCACCAAAATCACCTCTCACTTACGCTAACAAAACTAAGATTCTTCTTTTCACCCACTCAAAATCCACCACCACCGAAAAAAATTCATTTCAAATTTCTTGCCTTAACAACTCCATCATTAACACCGTTCCCTCCGCTAAACTCCTAGGGGTCACAATCGACAAACACTTAAAATTCAATACCCATATCCAACTTAACATCAAGAAAACCCATATAAAACTCGGCCTACTGTACAGAAATAATCAATTCCTCTCCCCCTCTACTCGACATACATTGGCCACTACATATCTCCTCCCATCTTTTCTATATGGTGCCCCTCTGCTTATGAATCTATCTTCTACCCTAACCTCCAAACTGGAAGTATGCTACAATAAAATTTCCAAATTCACCACCAAGGCAAATTCTCTCTCTCATCACTGCACATCCCTACAAACTGTAAATTGGCTTGAACTCCCCAATCAACTAGACTACCTCCAAATTGTCTCAGCCCACAAATTATTCTTTCAACCCACCCTCTGCCCCACACTCTCCAATATTCTCCAACCTTACACCCCCCAAACCCCTTAGATCTTCTAACCAAAACCTTATGTTTGTCCACAAACCCAAATGCCCAGCTGGTCAGCTTTTACTCTCCTTTTCCCTTGCTAAAAAATGGAATGCCCTTCCCTCTACCCTGAGGAACTGTGACAACCTACAGTCCTTCAAAACACAACTCCTCTCCTACCTGCATACTCACCGAAAATGCAACTGCACATTTCACTCTATACCTCCTAAACTCCCCTCTTCCTTCTCTCCTGGCTAACCTTCATAGCTTCCAAATTTCTCTCATAGTCATACATTGTTAATGTAGCTAATAATTACTCCCAACCCTTTGCATATTGCCTATCATCCTCCCAGACACTTTTCTTTAATGTCCAAGTTGCTTATGGAAGGAATACCTACTTGAATGCATTCTATCTACTGTTTTGGAAATTCAACCCTTTGTACGTAAATCAAATTTATCTTTTATTTTATTTGTACTTCTTACTTGTATTGTATGTAAATCAAATTTATCTTTGCATTTTATTTGTACTTCTTACTTGTATGATCATTATGTCTTATTACATTGTACTATGGAGCTTTTCTCCTCGGGCCTCCACTGAAAATGGGCTCTTTAGCCCAGTGGACCTCCCCGGTCACCAAACTGGAATAAATAAATAAATTCTGAATGAGAAACATACAGATCAGGTAGGGGTGGCATATTGTACATGTTAGTATTACAATAGCTGGCTTGCAGAAGGTGCGCACCCGTAAACCGATACTTTGGTAAAGCACCTGCTGCTCTCAGTACAGCAGTCAGTCCTCTTGGGTGGTGTTTCTCAGCATGACACATCTCAACATGGCAATGTTTGCAAACTCTCCCTTGACAAACAACTCCAAATCTGTCAAATTGGAAGACCGTGTATGTGCAGCAGACAGGGAGTATGACCCACATATCAAAATAGTTGTGAAAACTCTGTACAGTTTGTAGTTATGTTTCCTAGGTTTTGCCACAGTGCTATACAGGTGAACATCACTGATGTCTACATGGGTGTAGTGTGTTCTAGGTGAAGGCTCAACACCTATTAAAGACACTCACACATCCCAGTGGTGTAAAGTAGTAATAAAACTAAGTTGAAAGTTATGCACTGTACAGTGTTGAGGGCCTTTCTAGAGTGTGTCTGTTGTGGTCTGAGTGTGTGTCATGACTGTCACCCTCTGCCTAATGTGAGGTCTGTGTAATGCCTGTGTGACACCTTGTGTGTGTGTGTGTGTGTGTGTGTGTGTGTGTGTGTGTGTGTGTGTGTGTGTGTGTGTGTGTGTGTGTGTGTGTGTGTGTGTGCATGTGTGAGAGTGAGTGTCTGAGAGTGAGTGCGTAAGAGTGTATGTATATGATAGAAAACTGTATAATGATGTTAGTAATGTACATATCTTGTCTTTTCCTCACAGGTGGGAATGGCGGTCCCAGTCCCTCCCGCTATACAGGTGATGTCAGCTTGTCTGGCGACTCTGACCATGATGACAACCATAGTGGGGCACAGGTGGGGTTGTCATGGGCTGCAGTTGTGTCACTGGTTGGCATTCCACCTTTGTCAGCCCCATTCCCGCACACGGTCACAATTCCCACATATTCCCCATCAGCAGTGGCCACAAGTGAAGGACAGCTGGGTGCAGGCACAGGACATGCAAGTGTGGAGAGTATGGCAAGTCTGCAGCCAGCCACTAACCATAGCCAGACTGCTGGCAAGGTCACACACAGGCAGATGGGCAGGGGTGGTCAAAGGAGGATTGTTGC
The DNA here is from genome assembly GCF_019279795.1 of Protopterus annectens. Lineage (NCBI taxonomy): Eukaryota > Metazoa > Chordata > Ceratodontiformes > Protopteridae > Protopterus > Protopterus annectens. The sequence goes on along the minus strand of NC_056729.1, from coordinate 696,840,186 downwards.
CCGTCCAGCCCATGTAGCAAGTGCCAATGTGGTAGATACCAGGCACATGTTTTGGGCTGTAATGGATGTGCAGACACGTAATGAACGAAACACCAAACAACTGCACAGGGTTGTGGCAGACCATCTCCCTGGTTCTCATGGCTTTCTCCAGGACCATGTTTCAGCCAGGCATGAGGGCAATGAGATCATAGATAGATGGTTGGGTGAGATTGGGGCACTCATCAGCTATGGAATATCTGTGCTTGAACATTTGGCAGGGGAGAGGCACCAGCCACGTGGACGTAGCTCAGCACCACAATCAGCTGGGGGTCCATGTGGCCGTCCACCATCACGCTCCCATAGTGGCAATGACACCGGCAGTAGTGAGGGTGGTGTGCTGTCCATGCCACGATGTAGCAGGCCATGGGCACATGGCCCTGGTCTGTTCCAACAAGGTTGTAGTTCCAGCAGACATCAGTCACCATCGGGTGGTAGTACTGCCTCGGGCCTTGGGCCTGGTGGTGCCAGTCAGACCCGTGGCAGGTCCAGTTCCCATGTCCGTGTCCAGAGATGGTGAACTGTACACCCTCGTGTATCATAAACAAAATTCCCCTGCACGTAGGGAGTTGCACGGCTAAAAAGGAGAGTCAAAAGAGAAAAGAACAAGCCAGGAACAAGTGAGCCATGAAATGATAAGTAGTTTATTTAAAAACTACTAAAGCAACATGAAAAGCTTATAGACAAACCGGTTTCGGCCCGGGTTTAGCCTGGCCTTCTTCAGTGTTTTACAAAAAAAGCCAATCATGGTGTAGTTTTATACAATCATGAAAAACAATTGATTGGTTGACAAGTCATCTGCAATTGCTATTCTCATGAATATTCATCAGATATATAATGACAGGATTTTTCATAAATATTCATTAAGCCCTGGGCTAAAAAGGGCACCAAGTTTGGTGATCCATTTCTTTTCTTTAACATCAAGTTTTTTATGCCAGCCACATTTATTAGTTCTATCACCAATAAGTTTGTCAATAATCACAAAGTGAAATTGAGCTGTATTATGTGTAAGTGTATGTTTATATAGAGCATTGGATGTTCTTTTACATTTAATATCACTCAAATGTTCGGACATACGTAACCTAAGGGGTCGGGACGTTTGCCCAATATAAAATGAGTGACAGGTGCAACAAGCCATGTAGATGGCCCAATCAGTATTACAATTGGCAAAAAATCGAATGTCAAAAACTTTGTTACTATTTCTGCTACTAAATTCTTTTGATTTCAGAATATATTTGCAGTTAACACAATGGCCACATGGGAAACAGCCAATGAGTTTGTCCCCCAAAATAGTCGTTTGGTATACCTGGGGTAGTATGGATTCTGAATGATGTTTATAGTGGTTGAAGTATCCCGCTAAATTTTTTCCTTTCCGAAAAGAGAAGGAACATGTATTGGGAATAAATGTTTGGATTCTGACATCCGCTTCCAATATATTCCAATTGTCCTTAATAATATTCATGAATTTGTTGGTATTTCTGCCAAATGTGGTTGTAAAACGTAGAGTGTTTTTGGTCATGGGTTTCTTTTTGTACATCAATAGATTTGGTCTATGTAGGCCAGAGGCAAAATTTTGAGCCATTGTAACATACCCTGAGCTATAGTCCCTGTCAATAAATCTATTGTATAGATCCTGAGCATGTTGTGTAAAGCTGGTATTATCAGAACAATTACGTCTGATTCTGATAAATTGTGATTTTGGAATGTTTTTGGCGATATGTTTTGGATGAAAGCTGGAGGCATGGAGTAAGGTGTTGTATTGGGGAAACTTCCTATAGATTTCAGTTTTTAGGGTATTATCCCTATTTCTGGTAACCAAAACATCCTAAAACATTATGGATTTTTGATCATAAGTGATGGTAAACTGTATTCCCCATTTATTGTCATTTAGGTATTCTATAAATTCCTGAAGATATGAAATATCTGATCTCCACACCATCCAGCAATCATCCAAATATCTCCGCCAAATATCAATTTCAGGTAAATACAAATTATGAGTGTCATCATAAATCATAATCTGTTCAATATAAGCCATGAACAGATCAGCATATATGGGGGCAAATGAGGCCCCCATCGCTGTACCTCTGATCTGTAAAAAACATTCCTGATTGTAGAAAAAAACATTTTTAGTAAGCACATGCTCAGTCAAATTTAACAAAAAGGTATTAAATCCTGGTTGATACATGTTAGATTTATAGAACCAAAAGATAAATGGCGTCAAGGCCGGCCCAGTGTGGAATATTGGTATATAATGAGCTCACATCCAGTGTGCATAGCCACCAATCCTGTTCTAACTGCATATCATTAGCAATACTCAAAAATTGAGTAGTGTCCTGTATTCGAGATCTAACAAATGATAACAGAGGTTTCAAATACCTGGTCAGAAATTCAGATAGTGGCTCAGTAAGTGATCCCATGCCCGACACTATGGGCCTACCTGGTGGATGTAAAAGATCCTTATGTATTTTTGGCAGAAAATAGATAAATTGTCTAGCAGGGTCAGTGATTGTTAAATGACTTAACATTTTAGTAGTTATAATCCCATTATCAACTGCAGAGTGTAAAAAACTGTCAATTTCTTTTTTAAATACAGGGGTAGGATCCAGTGGCATTTTGGTATAATATCGAGCATCACCCAATTGTTTGTGAGCTTCGATATCATAGTACCTCCAATCCAACACCACCACCGCTCCCCCTTTGTCTGTGTTGATAATGACCAAATCTTTATTCCGTACTAGTTCCTCCAAACACGATATCTCTCCATCAGTCATATTATTAGACATAGGTAAACACTGATTAAACTGAAAATGTAAATCATTAAGTACACTATGTAAAAATAGGTTAACAGTAGGATGCATCGGGGGTATAAATGATGAAGCATGATATTTAAAGGTATCCATTTGTCGCTGTTCATCATCCCCCTTGTCCTGAAAAAATAATTTGAGATTAATAAGTCTACAGAAAGAAAATAAGTCTTGTGCAAAAATGTCCTCAGAAACAAAAAAAACAGGAATAAAAGATAATCCTTTATTTAATAGAGATGTTTGTTCAGGTGTTAATACAGTGTTGGAAATGTTACATACATTGTTTACTTGTTCGTTAGTACTTCCATCAAATTTTGTAGACTTATAACTCTTCCTGTGTTTCCTACCACCCCTCCTCCCTCTGCGTTCCCTAAAGGGGGTGTATAGTTTTTCCGTTTGGGAGTTGGGGAATCCATGGTGGGCTGTGTTTCAGTATCTGTCCCTGATGAAGTATCATAATCAGTAGAATCAGTATTATTGCCACATCCTTTGAGAATAGAGTGTGGACGTTTCCTTTTAGAACTAGATAATTTTTTGTTGTACCCATCTTGGAATCTAACATGTCTAGTGTGTTTAATAGGTTGTCCCTTCTCGTAGTCAGAAAGATCACGAGAGAATTTTTTAAGTTTTCTTTCTTTAAGGAGAGTATCAAAATTTAACAATTCAGTGCTAAGTTTCGATAGTAAAGCAGAGAAAAAAGTATCATTTTGATACTGATTACAATCCTCTATTAACTTTAATACTTGAGTTGTTTCTTTATCAATGATCCTAGTATAATACTTGGATAGAGAACTAACAAACTTCATTGAGCACTCTTGCTGAATAGAGGACCATTCTGTAGTTAAACTCTCATCAGGGTCAGCTACCAAAGGCTGAATTTTAACCCTCAGATCCCTAGGGCAAATGCCCTTGGCCAAATAAGCTTTGAGTAATTTGTGGTGCCAAACACAGGACCGCAGTGTTTTCATATTTTTATTAAGTTCAGTAAAAAGTTTCTCACATTTTTGTTCCGGCTTTAAGGAAGTGATATTCCCAGAGCCCACCGAATCCTGACCAATGCCAAAGGTTGCAAGATCATCCTTATCCGATGATAGATCCAGAAATATTTTATTCAAATCCATAATGGATATGTATTCAGTAATATTATAATACTGAATCAAAGTAATGTTATTAAGAACAACCACGTCCTGTGTACAAATCTAGTAGTAATCAGACAATAATGGCCATATAGTGGTTGGTACAAAAGTTGTACACCCTATAACCACGTCATTCACAGGACAATAATGGTAAAAATAAATTAGGCAATAGTCAACACAATTAAAGTCAAGTGTTGGGCACCTGAATTATCAAAATTGCACAAATAGAAATAATAAATGTATTTATCTATTATAATTATTTGGGGGTCCAAGGGGAAAAGACAAAATTTGGCATACAGACCCTGTATTGTTTTAATGAAGTCCAAGTATTATAATAGATCATATATTTTTGTACTTCTTAGTGTAAAGAAATGTAATAACTTATATGTGTTCCAAGAGGGTACATAAGCTTTATTGAAAAAAAATTTAATGAAAATCATCCACTGATAGTAGTAGTGTATAAACTCTCAAGTTAAAAGTAAAAGCATCATAAGAACTGGTGAAGATGAATATTATGGTAGTAAGTATATCACTACATTAACTATGAAAAACCACTTGTGTACTACCCAATATATAGCATGGAGAAAAAAGTTTCTGTACTTCCAAGATTAATCATATGCAATGTATAAGGGCAAACACCTGGGGCCTATAGTTAGTTCCTATTTGAAAAAATCCTTTGTAGATGTTTAAAACAACATAATTTGTAGTACCTGCCAGGTTAAGGAAAAAACTATTATATCCATTATACAACCACTAGTAATTTCCCATGTGTATGGCCTTAAAGATGATTGTATAGAGAATAACAATTTACCACAAAAAGCAACACAGAATTCAACAATATTTGCACTAAAAAGAGTTAATAGATCCTGCTCATATATTTTTAAAGTTGTGCTATCATACTAAAAATTATTACAAAAGCACAATAGTCACATAAGGCACTCAAAACAGCTGGTACTTCAACTGTTCATTCTGTGAAGTACAATAATGCTAGTGACAGAAAAAATGTTTCACCAAATGTTCATAAAAACACTCGTGGATATATGTATGTTCGTTGCTAGTCATGGACTCTGTAGATCATCTGTGCATCTACCCGATGATATTGCCCAAAGCAGTAAACAGTTCCCAAAGTATCGAAATAACAGAAGTCCAATGAAAGACACAATCCCTTATATAAACGTATTGTTGGTTTTGTTGTTAAGCACAAACGCGGTAAGACATAATTAAGTCCGCCAACAGCTAGCTCCAAAGAGGCATAGAATGGTTCCCTAGGGTTTCCAGATGAAAAAACAGCCTCTAGTAGAACCGCGACCCTAAAACAAAGCCACAGTCATTTATATAAACCTGTAATGTGAATTCCGATTATCACCAACGTAAAAAACATGATTGCGTCTGTCCCTTGCTACCCGCTTAACAGGTTACGTATTTGCCAAAACAATAAGAGTGCAACATCTGCAACAAGCACTGATTTTAAAAATAAAGCTTCGGCTATATCCCCTTGATGATGAGTCCTTGCACCAGAAAAATTAGTTATAGGCTCCCATATAGCGGAAACATGCCAGACCGCATTTGTTAATAGCGACTCACCAGATAAGATGCACGAGCCCGTCTGTAGTTAGCATCGACACAGATAGAGTTGGCGTAGATAACAAATCAACTTGCACTTGATTCCTTGTTCACATCACTGACATAGTGCAAAAAACAAACCCTGTGGCTAGTCGTTTGGCCATATAGGAGATAATATAGAGAAAAAGTCATCCAAACTTATGTGAAAGAGTATATAATTCACTCATTTTATATTGCACTATGTCGGTGATGTGAACAAGGAATCAAGTGCAAGTTGATTTGTTATCTACGCCAACTCTATCTGTGTCGATGCTATCTACAGACGGGCTCGTGCATCTTATCTGGTGAGTCGCTATTAACAAATGCGGTCTGGCATGTTTCTGCTATACGGGAGCCTATAACTAATTTTTCTGGTGCAAGGACTCATCATCAAGGGGATATAGCCGAAGCTTTATTTTTAAAATCAGTGCTTGTTGCAGATGTTGCACTCTTATTTTTTCGGCAAATACGTAACCTGTTAAGCGGGTAGCAAGGGACAGACGCAATCATGTTTTTTACGTTGGTGATAATCGGAATTCACATTACAGGTTTATATATATGACTGTGGCTTTGTTTTAGGGTTGCGGTTCTACTAGAGGCTGTTTTTTCATCTGGAAACCCTAGGGAACCATTCTATGCCTCTTTGGAGCTAGCTGTTGGACTTAATTATGTCTTAACAACAACCAACAATACGTTTATATAAGGATTGTGTCTTTCATTGGACTTCTGTTATTCGATCCTTTGGGAACTGTTTACAGGCAATATCAACGGGTAGATGCACAGATGATCTACAGAGTCCATGACTAAAGAAACAACACATATACATATTTGAGCGTTTTATGTTATATTTGGTGAAACATTTTTTTTTCATCACTAGCATTATTGTACTTCACAGAATGAACAGTTGAAGTACCAGCTGTTTTGAGTGCCTTATGTGACTATTGTGCTTTTGTAATAATTTTAGTATGATAACAACTTTAAAATATATGAGCAGGATCATTAACTCTTTTTAGTGTAAAATTTTTTTGAATTCTTGTTTTTTTTTTGTAAATTGTTATTCTCTATACAATCATCTTTAAGGCCATACACATGGGAAATTACTAGTGGTTGTATAATGGATATTTTTTCCTTAACCTGGCAGGTACTACAAATTATGTTGTTTTAAACATCTACAGGATTTTTTCAAATAGGAACTAACTATAGGCCCAGGTGTTTGCCCTTATAAGTGCCATGATTATTGGAATGACAACTTTTTTTTTCCATGCTATATATTGGTGTAGTTAATATGGTTTTCATAGTTAATGTAGTGATATTACTACCATAATATTCATCTTCACCAGTTCTTATGATGCTTTTACTTTAACTTGAGAGTTTATACCTACTACTATCAGTGGATGATTTTCATTAAATTTTTTATAAAAGCCTCTTGGAACACATATTATTACATTTCTTTACACTAAGAAGTACAAAATATATGATCTATTATAATACTTGGACTTCATTAAAACAATACAGGGTCTAAATAATTATAATAGATAAATACATTTATTATTTCTATTTGTACAATTTTGATAATTCAGGTGCCCAACACTTGACTTTAATTGTGTTGACTATTGCCTAATTTATTTTTACCATTATTGTCCTGTGAAGGGTGTACAACTTTTGTACCAACCACTATATGGCCATTATTGTCTGATTACTACTAGATTTGTACACAGGACGTGGTTGTTCTTAATAACATTACTTTGATTCGGTATTATAATATTACTGAATACATATCCATTATGGATTTGAATAAAATATTTCTGGATCTATCATTGGATAAGGATGATCTTGCACCCTTTGGCATTGGTCAGGATTCTGTGGGCTCTGGGAATATCACTTCCATAAAGCCGGAATGTGAGAAACTTTTTACTGAACTTAATAAAAATATGAAAACACTGCGGTCCTGTGTTTGGCACCACAAATTACTCAAAGCTTATTTGGCCAAGGGTATTTGCCCTAGGGGTCTGAGGGTTAAAATTCAGCCTTTGGTAGCTGACCCTGATGAGAGTTTAACTACAGAATGGTCCTCTATTCAGCAAGAGTGCTCAATGAAGTTTGTTAGTTCTCTATCCAAGTATTATACTAGGATCATTGATAAAGAAACAACTCAAGTATTAAAGTTAATAGAGGATTGTAATCAGTATCAAAATGATACTTTTTTCTCTGCTTTACTATCAAAACTTAGCACTGAATTGTTAAATTTTGATACTCTCCTTAAAGAAAGAAAACTTAAAAAATTCTCTCGTGATCTTTCTGACTACGAGAAGGGACAACCTTTTAAACACACTAGACATGTTAGATTCCAAGATGGGTACAACAAAAAATTATCTAGTTCTAAAAGGAAACGTCCACACTCTATTCTCAAAGGATGTGGCAATAATACTGATTCTACTGATTATGATACTTCATCAGGGACAGATACTGAAACACAGCCCATGGGATTCCCCAACTCCCAAACGGAAAAACTATACACCCCCTTTAGGGAACGCAGAGGGAGGAGGGGTGGTAGGAAACACAGGAAGAGTTATAAGTCTACAAAATTTGATGGAAGTACTAACGAACAAGTAAACAATGTATGTAACATTTCCAACACTGTATTAACACCTGAACAAACATCTCTATTAAATAAAGGATTATCTTTTATTCCTGTTTTTTTTGTTTCTGAGGACATTTTTGCACAAGACTTATTTTCTTTCTGTAGACTTATTAATCTCAAATTATTTTTTCAGGACAAGGGGGATGATGAACAGCGACAAATGGATACCTTTAACTATCATGCTTCATCATTTATACCCCCGATGCATCCTACTGTTAATCTATTTTTACATAGTGTACTTAATGATTTACATTTTCAGTTTAATCAGTGTTTACCTATGTCTAATAATATGACTGATGGAGAGATATCGTGTTTGGAGGAACTAGTACAGAATAAAGATTTGGTCATTATCAACGCAGACAAAGGGGGAGCGGTGGTGGTGTTGGATTGGAGTTACTATGATATCGAAGCTCACAAATAATTGGGTGATGCTCGATATTATACCAAAATGCCACTGGATCCTACCCCTGTATTTAAAAAAGAAATTGACAGTTTTTTACACTCTGCAGTTGATAATGGGATTATAACTACTAAAACGTTAAGTCATTCAACAATCACTGACCCTGCTAGACAATTTATCTATTTTCTGCCAAAAATACATAAGGATCTTTTACATCCACCAGGTAGGCCCATAGTGTCGGGCATGGGATCAGTTACTGAGCCACTATCTGAATTTCTGACCAGGTATTTGAAACCTCTGTTATCATTTGTTAGATCTCGAATACAGGACACTACTCAATTTTTGAGTATTGTTAATGATATGCAGTTAGAACAGGATTGGTGGCTATGCACACTGGATGTGAGCTCATTATATACCAATATTCCACATTGGGCCGGCCTTGACGCCATTGAATTTTGGCTCTATAAATCTAACATGTATCAACCAGGATTTAATACCTTTTTGTTAAATTTGACTGAGCATGTGCTTACTAAAAATGTTTTTTTCTACAATCAGGAATGTTTTTTACAGATCAGAGGTACAGCGATGGGGGCCTCTTTTGCCCCCATATATGCTGATCTGTTCATGGCTTATATTGAACAGATTATGATTTATGATGACACTCATAATTTGTATTTACCTGAAATTGATATTTGGCGGAGATATTTGGATGATTGCTGGATGGTGTGGAGATCAGATATTTCATATCTTCAGGAATTTATGGAATACCTAAATGACAATAAATGGGGAATACAGTTTACCATCACTTATGATCAAAAATCCATAATGTTTTTGGATGTTTTGGTTACCAGAAATAGGGATAATACCCTAAAAACTGAAATCTATAGGAAGTTTCCCCAATACAACACCTTACTCCATGCCTTCAGCTTTCATCCAAAACATATCGCCAAAAACATTCCAAAATCACAATTTATCAGAATCAGACGTAATTGTTCTGATAATACCAGCTTTACACAACATGCTCAGGATCTATACAATAGATTTATTGACAGGGACTATAGCTCAGGGTATGTTACAATGGCTCAAAATTTTGCCTCTGGCCTACATAGACCAAATCTATTGATGTACAAAAAGAAACCCATGACCAAAAACACTCTACGTTTTACAACCACATTTGGCAGAAATACCAACAAATTCATGAATATTATTAAGGACAATTGGAATATATTGGAAGCGGATGTCAGAATCCAAACATTTATTCCCAATACATGTTCCTTCTCTTTTCGGAAAGGAAAAAATTTAGCGGGATACTTCAACCACTATAAACATCATTCAGAATCCATACTACCCCAGGTATACCAAACGACTATTTTGGGGGACAAACTCATTGGCTGTTTCCCATGTGGCCATTGTGTTAACTGCAAATATATTCTGAAATCAAAAGAATTTAGTAGCAGAAATAGTAACAAAGTTTTTGACATTCGATTTTTTGCCAATTGTAATACTGATTGGGCCATCTACATGGCTTGTTGCACCTGTCACTCATTTTATATTGGGCAAACTTCCCGTCCCTAGGTGGTCATTATGTCGAACATTTGAGTGATATTAAATGTAAAGAACATCAATGCTCTATATAAACATACACTTACATAATACAGCTCAATTTCACTTTGTGATTATTGACAAACTTATTGGTGATAGAACTAATCAATGTGGCTGGCATAAAAAACTTGATGTTAAAGAAAAGAAATGGATCACCAAACTTGGTGCCTTTTTTAGCCCAGGGCTTAATGAATATTTATGAAAAATCCTGTCATTATATATCTGATGAATATTCATGAGAATAGCAATTGCAGATGACTTGTCAACCAATCAATTGTTTTTCATGATTGTATAAAACTACACCATGATTGGCTTTTTTTGTAAAACACTGAAGAAGGCCAGGCTAAACCCGGGCCGAAACCGGTTTGTCTATAAGCTTTTCATGTTGCTTTAGTAGTTTTTAAATAAACTACTTATCATTTCACGGCTCACTTGTTGCTGGCTTGTTCTTTTCTCTTTTGAACTGTACACTCTGCCATGTATGGCCCACAGCTGTCCACAAAACATCAGTGTAGAGCAGCCATGTGGTGTGACAGGCAGACACACACATATCGCAATCAGGAAAGAGGTCACCTCCACACACATGCACCAATCATGTATAGGCCATATCATTCCCACAACCCAAACACACACCCAAAATGTCAACCAAATGGCCCAGCCTAGGCCTCTGGCAAACCCGCACAACACCCTGTGCATATGATGAAACCTGTGCCAGATCCCTGACATCCACACTACCGTGCAGGGACATGCAACTATGGATCTGATGCAAAGGGTGACTATACTGAAGTGTAGCTATGTAATGTTGTGTAAGGT